>NC_021165.2:41494528-41502941 GCF_000331145.2 Cicer arietinum
TTCCCAATCGATTGGCTCAGCGAAAATCCTCAGTTTGAGTTAGATGATTGATTACTCATTAACTTATCCATGTCTTGTTTTGTTATGTGTTAATTAGGACATTGAGAACTTCATTTTACTTTCATTTTTAATTGGCAAAGTATTGTATGAACTTTTCGCATATTGAAAATCCTGTTAAGGTGCATGCTTAGTTGAAAAGTCATTTTGAGCATTTAAAAACTTAATTGCTATGTGTTAACTGTTATTTTTTTGGTTGGTGACCCTTTACAATTATTGTGGAAATCTGGGCTTTGCCCTCAGATGAGAGTCAGGACGGTCCTACCGGTTCGTACCCTATGGACGGGAATGGAGATGAGAACGCTTGACTGCAGTTACGTTAGGAGGATCTCACGGTATAGTTTTTGGTAGGATGATCAGATTAGGTTGATGTATAGGGACTAGACGTCCTACTTTTTGGGTTGAAGTATTTTGATTTGGAAAACTGTACTTATACTAATATTGTCAGTTTGACATCATATTAAGAATGGGTCCCATGTACCATTTGTTGTTGTGTAAATGCTTTGGATTTATATTTGGAGAAACTTTTCCGCTGCTTTTAAATTATAATGACTCAATTATTTATCCAAAGGCATTTTCTTATTTATTTCTCTGTTTCAGTTTAATTTCTTTTGAAAAAAAAAATATACCCTCGCTTTGAAAAACGGGGTGTTACAACTTGCATTTATTTTCATATCATTCAGAAAGGTTCTCAAGTACTTGAATTGTTATTGGATTGTTTATCAATATACCTTTCCTTATTCTTATTCAAATCATATTGTATCACTTGTAAAAGAAAGTAATACTTTCTTAAAAAGTAGCTTAACCTAAGATAGTGGTGTGCTATCTCAAGAGTGTTGTTAGAAGTTTGTAGCAAGAATCCTAGGGTGGGAGTTGTACATTTTCTGACAATTAGTGGATCAATCTCTTGTGGTGTGCAAGAGGACTGGACGTACCCTTGGTTATAAGGGGAACCAGGATAAATCTTTGAGCTCATTTATTTACTGCACCTTACTATTAGTAGACATTATATTAACTCAGAAAATTCAACTACCATATCACTAAAAATAAGAAAACTTACTAATAGCTAATTCACCCCCCCTCTTAGGCGTACTTCTGTACTAACATAAACTCAAAGTTATGAGATTTATCAATTACACAATTATTTTAAAATACAACTTGTCATAGTTATTTCCAAAGCGTTTTCAATAAAAGATTATGACTATCTCTTTTACTCTTTTCTTTCCGTAAAAATTTTTTCCCACATAAACTCAAAAGTCGTCAACTTTTTTTCTTACAAATACAAACTTCAATATTTTTGTTAATATTTCCAAAACCATAAAATTTTCAACAATAGATTAAACAAAAACTCTTTAGGTTTTAAAACCTTATTTTCAAAACCAAGATCACAACCTTTTTGTACATAAGAAAAATTTTGAAATCCCAAACCCTAAACTTAATTTTTTTTGTTGGGCCAATACATGGTTTTGGGGGCAAAAATTTCTTTCATCCTTAGTTCTAAATACACACTTTAGAACCGTTTCAACAATGAAAATACCGAAAATATATAGATCAAAGTTTCTAACATTAAAATTATTTTGTTTGAGAAAAATTTCAAGTGTTTCAAATTTGACTTTTCCTTTAGATGTACAATTACAAGTCATGGATCTATCTTATATGTGAAGGAAAAATCATCTTAGTATAAAACCAATTTTTATGTAAAAATCTAAAATGTTCTAAACCAAAATTTTCTTTGAGATCCATTACTAAACATTTTGATATGGTTCATTTTTTGAGAAAAAACTAAAAATGTTGAAAATAAATTTTTCCTTTGAGATCTATTACCACAACTTATATATCTACAATATCAACAAAAGAAGTTTTCTATATAATCCGTTGTCACGCACGGGTCAAATACAATTGACAAAATGTAAATAGAGGTCGAATTGTTTCGCAAGAACTTCTGATATAGTAATAATAACCGAATTGAAAATTGAAATTAAAAAGGGGGTTTTTTAGATTTTTTTTTAACAGATGAGCAAAACTATTAATCCACTTATTCGAGTTTCAAACCTATCACATATTCTATCAATGAGTTTAATTTCTAATTTGTGATTCTATTCTTATTTGACTATAGAATTGATCAAACAAGCGTAATCAATCCTATGTGAATTTGGTTTCTTTGATTAGATTAAGCATCACAATCATCAAAATATTATAATTAACGATCAAGCGTCGCAAAATTATAATTCAATTAAATTAGAAACCGAAACCAAATTCTGTCAAATAAATTTAATCAATCCTATTGAAATTCAATTTAAGCAATCAAAATATCAATATAATCAAATAAACAAGAATAGAATCATGAATAGAAATTGACAGTGTAACCTGAATCTCAAGGTGTTGATGAAACTCTGAACTTGTAGATTAATCTTATAAAATTAGCCTTCCATGAAATTAAAATAAAACTGTTTATTTCTTATAGCAATTTGAATCCTAATTTTTCAGTCTTTAGAAAAGAACAAAACGGCCAATATATAGTACTTGATATTGGGCTTTAGGGTTTAAAAAACAAATGACCCGCTAATTAAAACTATTATAAAAGTTGTAGGCCCAAAAAAGTTTGGAATTGGTCTTTTCTTCCAACACAAAAGTTGTAGCTCAGATTGTTAGCTTTCCGACACCTGCTCATATGCACCAATCCGATATCCAGAGCTGAAGTTATGACCTACATAGTAAGAAAGAGTCAAAATACAAATAACCAAATTAAAATGCAAATAATAAAATTATAATCTAAATTCGACCCAAAGTTTAGAAACAAGCTAAAAATATTAACCTAAGCTATAAAGAACTTTTAAAATACCAACTAAAAAGCTAGAATCATGTGTCCAAATGCTATGATCAAATTCCCCCACACTTAAACTTTTGCACTCCGAGCAAAATAATGCATGTGATTCCAAATATTCTTATGAATGCAAAGTGGTGAGAGAAAAAAAATATTTCTAGCTTAAGGCAATCATAAATAGTTTTGTTATTACAACCAAGGCAAACAAGAGGATAAATTAACTAAAGAATGTATCATAAGTTATAGAGTCCTCCCAAGATATAAAATTCTCTCAAAGTGTTTACATTCAAAGTGTTTGGGCTATTGTTTACACTCAAAGCACACCATGAAAGCTAGCACTACCATAGGCTTGACAATCCTCTATAATCTATATTTGAAACGCATGCAAATAATGATCAAAACATCATTGATTTTTATTTTCACTCTCTTTGCTCACAACACAATCATTTTTCCTCATAATTTTATTTTTATTTTTTTTTCATAACCCTCAAATTTAAACAAACAAGTTGAGCACCCTTACAATTATTTAAGGAAAGACTCCTTTATCCCCCAAGATTGGGTCAATTCATTGTTTTTCACTTTTAGGCTTGTAATGAGCTATATAACAAAGAATAGGTTAATTAGGCTCAAAGGGGCTTACACAAATGGATAATTGTATGGTAGGCTTATTTGGTTAGTAGCTTAATCAGAAACAAAAGGCTAGATCATTTCAATATATGCATGCGGACAAGTGTCAAGTCAAGTTCTGGCGTAACTAGCAATCATGAGTGAGATAACACACAAGAAAAAAAAAATGGAAAAATGTATTCCCTTCATAATAAGGCTAAAAAATCTCACAAAGGTTAATGACTTATTACAAATGATACACAATTTAATGTTTTAATCCAATTTATTTTACCAAGAATGCAAAAATACTATCTAATCATGTCAGTCCAAACAAACTCTCAACATTTACAACCATAAAATTTGATGAAAAAGCATGCAATGCAATGTCCATTTTTATTAATTTTTTTTATTTTTTCATTTTTTTGTTATTTTTTTTAAATATAACAAATAAAATCCTAAATAATTCCCCCACACTTAAATTACACATTGTCCTCAATGAAAGTAACTAGTATAAAATAAGAGTAAGGAAAGGGAGCTCCCTATTTAAACTTCAGTGTAGGTGGGCTTTTCCAAAAAGAGTTCTTCTATGATAGCATCTTCAAGCACAGAGCTCTCATGGAATAGCTTAAGGCATTGTCCATTTACTTTGAACATTTTCTCGGTATTTTTACTTTTTATTTCCACTGCACCATGAGGAAAAATGTTAGTAACAACAAAAGGACCAATCTACTTCGATCGAAGTTTCCCAGCCATAATTTTCAAACGAGAGTTGAACAATCAAACTTTTTGGCCAATGGAAAATTCTTTCATAGAAATCATCTTATCATGAAAGTGCTTAGTTTTCTCTTTATAGATGCGAGAGTTCTCATAAGCTTCAAGTCTAAGCTCTTCAAGTTGTTGCAATTGAAGCTTTCTCTCCAAACCTGCTTTCTTATCTCAAGATTACAACTCTTGACTGCCCAATAAGCACGGTGCTCTATTTCCACTACAAGGTGGCATGCCTTACCAAACACAAGTCGATAAGGGGACATCCATATTGGTGTTTTGTAGGCTGTTCTATGAGCCCAAAGTGCTTCTTCAAGTCAGTGGCTCTAGGCTTTCCTGTTTGGCGGTACCTTCTTTTCTAAAATCTGTTTGATTTCCCTAATTGAGATTTCAGCTTGCCTATTAGTTTGGGGATGATAAGGTGTAGAAACTCTATGCACAACCCCATACTTCCGAAGGAAAGCGTCCATGGTGCGGTTGAAAAAATAATGCCTTGATCACTTATGATGGCTTGGGGTATTCAAACCTGCAAAAAATATTTGATCTCATAAAACCTACAACAACTTTAGAATCATTAGTCCTAGTGGGTATTGCTTCAACCCACTTCGAAACATAATCAACAACCAGTAAAATATAGACATAACCAAAAGATACAGGAAAATGGCCTATAAATTCAATGTCCCACACATCAAATACTTCACAGAAAAGCATAGGTTGTTGAGGCATCTCACTCCTACGAGTGATTGTTGTTCCTGCTATTTGACATTGTTCATAAGTTTTTTTAAGTCTCAAAAGCATCTTTAAACAAAGTGGGCCAAAAGAAACCCGAGTCTAAGACTTTTCTTGTTGTTCGTTGAGGACCAACATGTCCTACAATTTAAGAGGCATGGAAAAAATGAAGAATGGATTGAGCCTCAATGTTGGAAACACATTGCCTAATCACTTGATCACTACAGAATTTCCACATATATGGATCATCCCACACATAGTATTTGCAATCACTTTTAGGTTTGCTCCTACGAGTGATTGTTGTTCCTGCTATTTGACATTGTTCATAAGTTTTTTTAAGTCTCAAAAGCATCTTTAAACAAAGTGGGCCAAAAGAAACCCGAGTCTAAGACTTTTCTTGTTGTTCGTTGAGGACCAACATGTCCTACAATTTAAGAGGCATGGAAAAAATGAAGAATGGATTGAGCCTCAATGTTGGAAACACATTGCCTAATCACTTGATCACTACAGAATTTCCACATATATGGATCATCCCACACATAGTATTTGCAATCACTTTTAGGTTTGTGTATTTGTGTTCGGGATGCATCTGCAGGAAATACTCCAACAACTAGATAATTAACTAAATTAGCAAACCAAGGAGTTACCTCATGCAACTGTAGTAGTTGCTCATCAGGGAAGTCATCTTGAATGGGGATGAGGTCCTCATCCATTTCTATTCTACTTAAATGATCTGCAACCAAATTTTCAGCTCCACTCTTATCTTTAATCTCTAAATCAAATTCTTGGAGTAACAACATCCACCAGATCAATCTTGGTTTTGCTTCTGGTTTCTTCAACAAGAACTTCAAAGCTGCATGGTCAGTAAAAACAACTACCTTCGAACCTAACAAATATGATCTAAACTTGTCAAGTGCAAAAACAATAGCTAAAAGTTCCTTTTCAGTGGTAGTATAATTAGCTTGTGCAGAATCTAAAGTCCTAGAAGCATAATAAATAACATGGGCAGCCTTACCAACCCTTTGTGCAAGGACTGCTCCCACGGCATAGTTAGATGCATCACACATAATTTAAAAAGGGGGGGTCCAATTGGGTGGCTGAATTATGGGAGTAGAGGTCAGTGCTGCCTTTAAGAAATCAAACGCCTTCTTGCATTTGTCATCGAAGGTGAAACTGACATCTTTTTGCAACAAATTTGACAGCGGAAGAGCTATCTTGCTGAAATCCTTGATAAAGCCTCTTTAAAAACTTGCATGGCCAAGAAAATAACGAATCTCGCGGATGAAATATGGGTAAGGCAAATTTGAAATCACATCAATCTTGGCAGGATCCACTTCTATCCCATTTTTAGAGATCACATGTCCCAAAACTATGCCTTGTTCAACCATAAAATGACATTTTTCGTAATTCAGCACAAGGTTAGTTTCAATACATCTATGAAAAACTCTATGTAAATTGTTCAAGTATGCATCAAATGAGGAACCATACACAGTAAAATCATCCATGAAAACTTCAATACAATTTTCTATCAAGTCAGAGAAAATACTAATCATACAACGTTGGAAAGTGTCAGGAGCATTGCATAGGCCAAAGGACATCCTCCTGTAGGCAAATGTGCAAGTGAATGTGGTCTTTTCTTGGTCCTCTCGTGCAATATGGATCTGAAAATAACCAGAAGAACCATCAAGAAAACAATAATGTGACTTACTAGCCAACCACTCAAGCATCTGATTAATGAATGGCAAAGGAAAATGATCATTTCTAGTTGCATGGTTTAGTCTCCTGTAATCGATGCACACCCTCTATTTCTAGTTGCCTGGTTTAGTCTCCTGTAATCAATGCATACCCTCCAACTGTTCTGCATTCGCGTGGGGATAAGTTCATTATTTTCATTTTTAACCACTGTGAGTCCAATTTTCTTAGGGACTACCTGCAACAGGCTCACCCATTGACTATCAGAGATGGGGTATATAATGCCTGCTTGCAAGAGCTTGGTCACTTCTTTTTTTACAACATTCAAAATTAATGGGTTAAGTTGCCTTTGGGGCTGCCTAACTGATTTTACCCTGTCCTCCAGTAGTATCCTATGCATACACATGGATGGGCTAATACCAGGAATATCAGCCAAGGTCCATCTGATTCCCTTCCTGTGTTTTCTCAAAATCTGCAATAGCTCATCTTCCTATTCATCGTCAAGTTTGGCTGAAATAATCACAGGTAACTTGCCACTTCCTTCTAAATATGCATATTTCAAATTTTTAGGAAGTGGTTTAAGCTCTATATTCATTGGTTGTTCAATGGAAGGTACAACACCAAAGGCCGAAGCTAAGTCTGCAAAATCAATTATGTTAGTATAAATATCAATATCAACACAATGATCAACCTGCAAGGCAGCTTCGATCTCAACACACACAGAGCACAATTCAGTATTTGTATAGAATTCACAAGTATAAGTATCATTGAAACCAGAAAATGAAGGAAAATCAGTAGCAAACATATCGGGGTAAGTGTCATCAACCAAATCAACAAGCAATTCAATTTGAAAAATAGAATGCTCTTCCATGGGGTGTTTCATAGCATCAAAGATGTTAAATTTTATAATGCTATCACCAAATACCATGGATAGAGTTCCAGCATACACATCAATTTTTATTTTAGCAGTTTTCAAGAATGGTCTGCCTAAGATGATAGGCGCCCTGTTGGACTTATTCTCTCATTCCATGTCCAGAATGTAAAAATCTACAGGAAATATCAATTCATTAACTCGAACAAGTACATCCTCCACAAGTCCAATGGGACGAGCATTGCTCATGTTCGCCAATTGAATGGTAACACCTGTACTCTGTAAAGGACCAAGAGCAAGAGAGTTAAAAATAGATGTAGGCATAACATTAATGGAAGTTCCTAAATCTAACACAACATTTTCAAATTGACTATTGCCTATGGTACATGGAATGGAAAAAGTTCCTGGATCTTTGCATTTCTGAGGCATTGGCTGAATGAGGGCTGAAACATTTCGCCCCATGTTTATTCTTTCATCACCTTTTAACCTTCTCTTGTGTATGCACAAATCTTTTAGAAATTTTGCATATCTTGGAATCTGTTTAATTGATTCAAGGAGGAGAATGTTCACTTCCACCTTCCTAAATGTATCCAGGATCTCGTTGTCCCTATCTACCTCGTCCATTTTCTTAGTCTTCACTGCCCTTTGAGGAAAAGGAAGTGCTATATTTTGCTCAACATCAAGAGTTTCATATATCAAAGTATCCTCAGCAACCTTGTTATTTTTCACTACAGTTTCAGGTACCTTTAGTATTTCAATAGCTTTCCCAGACCTCAATGTAATTGCACTAACATTGGGTGCATTTGGATTTACTACTGATTATGCAGGCAATTGGTTTGACCCCTGAGCATGTAATTGATTGATTGAAG
>NC_021165.2:41503874-41526429 GCF_000331145.2 Cicer arietinum
CCATCTGTTTAACGAGGTCCTCTAATGAAGGTGCATTGTTTTGTTGTGCATGAATATTTTGTTGCTGCTACCTAGGTTGTTGTTGTGCAGATGAATTCCCCCATCTCAGGTTGGGATGGTTTCTCCAACCAGGATTGTACCTGTTAGATGATAGATCATAGTTGGCTTGATGATTGTATATATTTGCTTAAATGCTTGAGGAGCATTAGCAGTTGGATCTTCTTGCAATGTAGGACATGAATCTGAAGCGTGCTCTGGAGAAGTGCAAATACCACAGACCACTGCTTGGGTTTTACCTATTGCCAATTATTTTACTAAAGATGTAAGCTCATCAAGTTTTCCTTCTAAATTCTTATGGGAAGAAGCTTGAATTTCATTCACACCCTTTGTCAACACTGTTGAATTGTTTCTAGTTGTAAACTGCTGAGAATTAATGGACATGTTCTCAATCAAACCCTTGCCGCTTCTGGGTTCTTATCGACAAGTGCTCCCCCACTAGCAGCATCCAAAATGCTTCTATCCGTAGGTAGCAAGCCTTCATAAAAATATTGGATGAGCAATTGTTTAGAAATATGGTGATGAGGACAGCTTGACACTAATTTCTTGAATCTCTCCCAATACTAATGTAATGATTCCCTGTCAATCTGCCTGATGCCACATATTTCTTTTTTGATTGAAGCAGCTCTTGAGGCAAGGAAGAATTTTTCTAGAAACAATATCTTGAGATCATTCCAACTTGTAACAGAACCTGGTCGAATGTAGTATAACCAGTCCTTGGCAGCATCTTGTAGTGAAAATGGGAAGGCTCTCATCTTAATATTGTCAATTTCAGTATATGACTCTAACTCGTTAACACTAGTAGCTCTATTAAGTCTACGAAGTAAATGAAGTGTCCTATCTATTTCAGGTTCAAGAGAATGAAGATTCACATAACTAGCCCTAGTCATGCATCATCATAACAATGCAATACAAAATAACAATTCTAAAAAGTCCAACAATGTCCCAAATGCTAAATTTGAAGTGAAAAATCGAAAGCCCTATCAAATAAAATCCAAAAAATTTAATAATACCATCAAAAATTTATAAAATTCAAATAAAGGCAATGCAATTTTTTTTGGATTTTTGGAGAATATGAAAAATTAAAAAACTGAAAAAAAGGTCTAAATGAAGGAATCTAGGATTTTGACCGGTGTTTCTGTATAAGGAACTTATACAAAGAGTCCCGTTCCTTGATTTTTTTTCTTCTGATTTTCTGGCAAAATTTCGGAGCAATCTGAGACAGTCGCCTAAAAATACGGTTAATATTATTATCAGAGAGTCCCCGGCAACGACGCCAATTTGATCCGCTGTTGCGTATGGGTCAAATACAATTGATAAAATGTAAATAGAGGTAATAACTCGAATCGTTTCGCAAGGACTTCTGATATAGTAATAATAACTGAATTGAAAATTGAAATTAAAAAGGGGGTTTTTTAGATTTTTGTTTTAACACATGAGTAACACAACTAATCCACTTATTCGAGTTTCAAACCTATCACAGATTCTATCAATGAGTTTAATTTCTAATTTGTGATTTTATTCTTATTTGACTATAGAATTGATTAAACAAGCGTAATCAATCCTATGTGAATTTGGTTTCATTGATTGGATTAAGCATCACAATCATCAAAATATTATAATTAACGATAACGTGTCGCAAAATTATAATTCAATTAAATTAGAAACCAAAACCAAATTCTGTCAAATAAATTTAATCAATCCTATTGAAATTCAATTTAAGCAATCAAAATATCAATATAATCAAATAAACAAGAATAGAATCATGAATAGAAATTGACAGTGTAACATGAATCTCAAGGTGTTGATGAAACTCTGAACTCGTGGATTAATCTTATAAAATTAGCCTTCCATGAAATTAAAATAAAACTGTTTATTTCTTGAAGCAATTTGAATCCTAATTTTTCCGTCTTTAGAAAAGAACAAAACGGCCAATATATAGTACTTGATATTGGGCTTTAGGGTTTAAAAAATAAATGACACGCTAATTAAAATTATTATAAAAGTCCAGATTACGAAATCTGCAATTTAGGCCCAGTAAAGTTCGGAATTGGTCTATTCTTCCAACACAAAAGTTGTAGCTCAGAATTTTAGCTTTCAAACGCCTACTCATATGCGCCAATTCGATATCCAGAGCTCAAGTTATGACCTACATAGGGAGAAAGAGTCAAAATACAAATAACAAAATTAAAATGCAAATTATAAAATTATAATCTAAATTCGACCCAAAGTTTAGAAACAAGCTAAAAATATTAATCTAACAAAGGATTTCAATTGTAACAGCCCGTTTTTTTTTTTTTTTTTTTTTTTTTTTTTTAAAAAACAAATAGAAATCGAATTTCATAAATAAAGGAAAGAAATACCTTTAGATAAATATTTAAGCCGTAACATAACGACAAAAGTCAACAAATATTTACAAGCAACAGAATAATTTTTGAAATAAAAATCCAAAGTATTCAAACATCAAAATACACCGGAGCTGTGAGGCCTATCAGACATTGCTCATACCCTTGGGGTATTCTCGGTAGACACTTGTACAAAAGCACTGCCCCAAGAATTTTAACTCCCCAACGTCACATCAAAAGTGGTCCATGGACTCATCAAAATAAAAGTCTAGCTGACAATATGGGGTATAGGTACAATCTTCCAAATTGAAATAAATACATCCATGAAAGAAAGACATTTATCCCCTATACAACCATCTAATCTATGCATGCTTTAAAAAAACTGTACAACCTGAATGATCTCCACGCGCCCCGCAAGATCATTCTGACACAGCACCGGTCAGGTATGTCTAACTACGTGTCCATCTCTAGGAAACTACTTGGTAGGACGATCCTGGTTCTCATCTGAGGGAAAAGCTCAGAATTCCACAATAATTGTAAATTTCACCGACCGAAATTAACAAATATCACTTAGCATTTAAATTTTAAATGCACAAAATAACCTTTTATCTTAACATACTCCTTCAAAGGGTTTTCATATGTCTAAAATGCATAAACAAGTTGAAAAATGAAGCTTTTACCAAAATTGCACTGTCGTATTCGAATACAGCATCTTTGAATTCAAATACAGTGTTGTTTTGCAAGTCAGTAGCAAAATCAGCACAATTGTATTCGACTACAACATCCTTGTAGCCGAATACAAATGCAATTCAGAAGTCAGTAGCAAAAATAGGATGTTTGTATTCGACTACAACCTCATTGTATTCGAATACAGCTGCAGAAAACAGCAGAATTCAGTTTCGAAACGTTTCGAAAAAGTTTTGCAATCAATAAACACTTACAACAAATCCAAAACAATCACACTTAGCAATTAAGGTACAATCACAACAACAAATGAGTATACACACACAATCATCATAGCATATCAAACACGACTCGCGTGCCAAGCACCCTAATGCAATGCGTATATCCCAAAATGCATGAATTCTGGAATTTCCAAACCAAAACCCTCTTTGAAGGGGCGTAAATCGTAATTATACCGCCTATCACAGACCTTGTACTAATTACCAAGGTGCCACCCATCACATGCCCGCACGATTTACTAAAGTGTCGCCTATCACAAGCCTTACATTGTTACCACTATCACAATGGTACCATCGCGGTCACCATGTACTATAAAACACATGAGCATACTCTGACTCTTTCCACAACAATCATTAAGTAAATGCAGATATTAAAAGATTCCCCATTTTTAATACTCATTTAACAATAATGATTTTCAAATTCACACAGAGCATACTCAAACATTTATTTTCCACCACCACACATCAAATTTAATCCACAATTCACATTAAATTCAATCAATTCAAATTCCACAAAACCACACCAATCTCAATAATCAATCACTCAAATATTTCCACACTTTCAAACATAAATCACGCCAAATTAGTTTTCACAAACCACACCTCAAACATATCAAATTTAATTTTCTCAAAAATATACATAAATGAATTAAATTCATTTTCTACAAAATCACACATCCATTTCAAAAAATTCCAACTCCACAAATACACATATAGCATCCTATATGCAAGATAAAAGTTTGGAAGGAGCATTTACCTTAACGGTAGCTTTAACGAATGATCACTGTACCGCGATCAATTCCGATAAAATCTCCACTCGCGTCGTAGCTTCCAAAGTTAGTTGACTAGCTCCGTAGCGGGAAGATGAACAACTTTCTCTTCTATCTCTTCGCGAAATAAAGCTTAGATCTAGAAGAAATGTGGAGGTTTGTGTTTGACGGTTTTGAAAACTCTAACACCGTTTTTCTTCGTTTTCGAATCAGAGAAGAAGAAAGAAGGTGAAAAGAAGAAGTCGAGTAGCAGGGGAATGTTTTAGTTTCACTATCACTTGGTTTTTTGAAGCCAAAGAAAGAAAACGAAGGAGAAGAACAGTGAAGGATTCGCGAGGAAGGGAGAGGAAAAATGGGTTCCATTTGCTTTTCCATTCCTCTGTTTGTTTTCTTTTCCTTTTCTTTCCTTTTTCCTTTTTCCTTTTCCTATCTTTTTCCTCTTCTTTCCTTTTTTCTTTCCAACATATATATATATATATATATATATATATATATATATATTAATTAAACCAAAACAATATCTAAATATCTAGATATTTTAGATATTTGTAAAATCATCGTTTCCACATCACCTCCCATCACTTCTCAAACCATTTTGATAAAAATATCTACTTTTATCGCAACTCAATTGATAAATACAATTTTCAGCAACCAGAGATATTTTTAACAAAACTGTCCGGTATTAAATTCTTCACAACATAAATAAATTATTCCTCAACAAAAGATTCACCGTACTTAATCTATTTTATTTATCGATGAATAATTTTAATCGGGGCATCAAAAGATATTTTTGGGCATGAAACTCACAAAATATCAATAATTTGGCAAAATACCAAAATACATAAATTAGAATTTAAAACTATTAGTCTTACATTACTACCCCCCTAAAATTAGTTTCGTCCTCGAAACTACGCGTCGATAAACAACTCAGGGTGTTGTTCCCTCTTCTTGCTCTCTAGTTCCTAAGTTGCATCTCCAGTAATTGGGTTCTAAATCACCTTGACCAACGAAACATCCTTGTTCCTCAACCGCTTAATCTTCTTGTCATCAATTCTTACAGGTGGTACTTCGAATGACAAGTTATCCTTCAGTTGAATTGTGACTGGTTCAATCACATGAGACGGATTTGCAAGGTATTTCCTTAACTACGACACATGGAACACATCATGAATATTGGACAGCATTTGAAGCAATGCAATTCGATAAGCAACAGGTCCAATTCGTGCAGAAATCTGATATGGTCCAATGAATTTCAAAGTCAATGTCTTCAATTTTAAGGCTCTACCAACTCCAGTCGTATGCGTGACTCTCAGAAACACATGATCACCCTGTTCGAATTCTAGAAGTCTGCGACGCTTGTCTGCATAACTCTTCTGATAATCTTGTGAAATCCTCATTTTCTCTTTTATCTTCTTGACCTTATCTGTAGTCTGGTGTACCATTTTCGGTCCTACAATAATACTTTCACCGTCCTTATACCAACACAAAGGCGTTTGACACTTGCGCCCATATAAAGCCTCATATGGCGCCATTCCTATACTTGCGTGGAAACTATTGTTGTAGGTAAACTCAACCAACGGAAGTACATAATCCTAACTTCCTCTATCATCTAATACACGTGCTCTCAAAAGATCTTCCAAGCACTGATTTGTCCTCTCAGTCTGTCCGTCCGTTTGTGGATGGTAAGCTGAACTCAATCTTAGTTTCGTTCCCAACACTTCATGCAATGCTCCCCAAAAGTGCAATGTGAACTTTAGGTCACAGTCTGATACGATACTCGACGGTACTCCGTGTAATCTCACAATCTCAGCAATGTAGATCTCAGTTAGCTTATCTACCTTATAGGTGGTCTTTACTGGTAAAAAGTGTGAGGATTTAGCTAATCAATCCCTTATCACCCATATAGAATCATTCTTTCTCCTTGTTTTCGGCAATCCAGTTATAAAATCCATGGCAATATTGTCTCACTTCCATTCAGGTATATCTAAAGGTTGCAACATTCCAGCAGGTCGTTGATGTTCCACTTTTGCTTTCTGACAAGTTGATACGTACTCCGTTACATGTCTCTTTATTCCTGACCACCAATAATTCTGCCTCAAATCCTGATACATCTTTGTTGCTTCAGAATGAATACTCAATTTACTCTTATGAGCCTCTTCTAAAATTGTCTTCCTCATATCTGTAAGTTTTTGTACACAAATCCTACCATTACATCTCTAAATATTATCTGGTCCGATCTTAAACTCAGTTGTCTTCCCTTGTACTATTGGGTTCCTCTTTTCTTGAATTAAGACGTCATCTTGAGAATTCACAATGTCTTCAAGTAGTCCACTCGAAATCTTAATCATTCTGAATTTCAAAATTCCTGGTGCAAACTCTACGTTCAAGTGTAGGTCTCTAAAAGTTTCCCACAACTCTTGTTGTCTAGCCATCACTTTTGAAGACACAGATACACTTCTACTACTCAATGCATCAGCCACTACATTGGCCTTCCTAGGGTGGTACTGTAGTGTAAAATCAAAATCTTTGAGAGTCTCCAGTCGTCGTCTTTGATGCATGTTCAATTCCTTTTGATCAAACAAATATTTCAAACTTTTATGGTCACTGAACACTGTGAACGTGCATCCATATAAATAGTGCCTCTAGATCTTCAATGCATAAACTACAACAGCAAGCTCCAAGTCATGAGTAAGATAATTTCTTTTATGAATCTTCAATTTCCTTGAGGTGTAAGCTACAACTTTCTTGTGTTGCATCAGAACATATTCCAACCCTTGGTGAGACGCATCACAATATACTTCATATGGTTCTTCTGATTGCGGTAATACCAATACTGGTGAGGTTGTCAACTTTCTCTTTAGTAACTAAATATTTTCCTCACATTTGTCTGTCTATGCGAATGGTTGATCCCTTCTAGTAAGTTGTGTCAATGGAGCTACAATCTTAGCAAAACCTTCAATAAACCTCATGTAGTACCCTATCAGTCCTACGAAACTTCGTATGTCAGTGACAGTCTGAGGCTATTTCCAAGCAAGAATTGTCTCAAGCTTTGTCGGATCTACAACGATTCCTTCCTTGGTTATCACATGTCCTAAGAAATTCACTTCTTATAGCCAAAACTCATACTTCGACAGATTAGCATACAATTGTTTCTTGCGTAAAATTTCAAGAACTTTGCGCAGATGTTCTCCATGTTCTTCCTTAGTCCTTGAATAAATTAACATATCATCAATGAACACCACAACAAATTTATCTAAGAATGGACTAAAGATTCTGTTCATGTACTCCATAAAGATTGATGGTGCATTGGTAACTCCGAACGGCATAACAAGATATTCATAATGTCCATAACGGGTTCTGAAAGCAGTTTTCTGAATATCTCATTCCCTTACCTGAATCTGATGGTAACTTGACTTTAAGTCAATCTTCGTAAATATCGTGGGTCCTCTCAACCAATCCATCAAATCATCAATGCGTGGCAAAGGATAATGATTCTTAATGGTTGCCTTATTAAGCTGTCTATAATCCACACATAAGCGTGAGCTTCCGTCCTTCTTCTTAACTAGCAGTACCGGAGATCCCCATGGTGATAGACTTGGCATAATAAATTTCTTCTCCAACAAATCTTCAATTTGGCCTTTGAGCTCATTTAACTCCAATGGCGACATTCGATACAACGAAATTGAAATAGGCCCGATTCCTGGGTGTAAATCAATGAAAAATTCTATTTCCCTTATTAGTGGCAATCCCCGAATTTCTGTTGGAAATACGTCCCGGTACTCATTGACACACATCACATCCTCTATGTTCACATTTATCTTTGCCTCCACATTAGCCAAAGACAAAAACTCACGAGTTCCTTCTCTTAGTGACACTCTGAGTTTGTCAACAGCTAGATACTTAACAACTCCTGGTTCGGCGAAAAGAACCAGTTTGCGAGTACAATCCAAGATCACATAATGATACGACATCCAATCCATACCAAGAATGACCTCAAGTGATTGTAGAGGTAAACAAATCAAATTAACCAAGAAATCCCTATTCTGGATAGTTATTTGACAATGTAAACATGCATAATTTACTGTCAAAGTCTTAGCAGGTGTGGAAACAACCAAATCAAAAGGCAAAGCAAATACAGATAACTTCAAACGATTCACGCAATCCATAGCAATGAAGGAATGGGTTGCCCCCGAATAAAAAAAGTGCAGTTACAATGTTACCTGCAATCTCACAGTCACGTTGAATCAGATTGCTAGATGGATTTTCAGCTTTAGCATTCACGCAATAAGCGCGTCCTCTAGCCGTATGACGAGTAGCCCTAGTTACATTCACAACTGGTTCTACCTTCGGAGTCGTGCAGTCCCTTGCAATTTGCTCTTGCTTCTAGCAGTTGTAGCAAGTAAGTCCCTTAGAGGTACAAACATTAGCATAATATCCCTCTTCCCCACATCGGAAACATCGAACCCATTATCCCAATTGCCTTCCGAAATTATGGTTCCCCGAGCGATTCTGCCCCCCATTGTTATTTTGTGGTTGATTATAAGGTTTAGCAACTTGTTTTCCTTTGTTGTTCTGATGATTCACCCGACTAGGCCCTCCTGAATTAAATTTTCCTCCTCGGCTAGCCCTCTTATTCTTCATATCCTCAACTTCTCTACATTTTTCCACAAGAACTTGGAAACGTTGAATTCCCAAGGGTAAGACATAGTCTTGAGTCTCATACTTTAGTTCGTCTTGGAAACGATGACACATGAATGGTTCATCAATCTCTTCACGGAAAAACCTGAAATGCCTCGACAGCGATTCAAATTTAGCGGCATATTCGCCCACAGTCATATTCCCCTGATAAAGTTTTAGAAAATTATCACCTAGTTTAGTCCTAGTACTCATCGGGAAGTATTTGTCTAAAAACTTCCTTTTGAATGATTCTCAGTTCACCTCCTCGTGAGCTGATCCCATCAACAACCTTGCACTCCTCCACCAATACTTTGCATCCTCTAATAGCAGATAAGTGGCGTAGGTTACCTTCACTCTAGCCTAACAGTTAATCATCTCAAAGATCTTTTCCACTTCTTGGATCCACTGATCTGCTTTCTCTGAATTCTCATCACCCTAAAACTTGAGAGGATGTAACAACGAAAATCTTATAATCCTCTTGACTCAGCAGCACGGATCTCTTTTTCCCTCTTTTCTAGAACCCGTTGAGTCTTTGTAATAGTCTGGGTAGCAACATAAGCAGCCATGTTATTCATAGCTTCTGTCATTTGGTCGTCCCTATTGACAATGACTCTTGGAGCGTCATTCCTTCTTGGAGGCATGGTTTTCCTATAAGACCATCATCAAGGAGAGTCTAAACACCACTTCAAATAATTCCAAAACTAATTTCCGACTACATCAATACATAACAACTATGCCAGACCTGACAACTCAGATAACTTAACCCTACGCATGATCAGATAACCACTCCCAACCTACAGGTTGACCTACAATATATAACTAAAAGCTCCGATACCATAATTGTAACACCCTGATTTTTAACAGCGCAAGTGTATTTTTTTTTTAAAACAAATTCATAAAAACAAAGAATTTCAATTGTAACAGCTCGTTTTTTTTGTAAACCAAACAGAAATCGAATTTCATAAATAAAGGAAAGAAATGCCTTTGGATAAATATTTAAGTCGTAACATAACGACAACAGTCAACAAATATTTACAAGCAGCAAAATAGTTTTTGAAATAAAAATTCAAAGTATTCAAACATCAAAATACATCGAGGCTATCAGGCCTATCAGACATAGCTCATACCCCTGGGGTATTCTCGGCAAACACCTGTACAAAAGCACTGCCCCAAGAATTTTAAATCCCCCATGTCACATCAAAAGTGGTTCATGACCCCATCCAAATAAAAGCCTAGCTGACAATATGAAGTATAGGTACAATCTTCCAAATTGAAATAAATACATCCATGAAAGAAAGACATTTATCCCCTAGACAACCATCTAATCTGATCATGCTTCAAAAAAACTATACAAACCGAATGATCTCCACGCGCCCCTACAAGATCCTTCTAACACAACACCGGTCAGGTATGTCTAACTACGTGTCCATCTCTAGGGTACTACCAGGTAGGACGATCCTGGTTCTCATATGAGGGCAAAGCTCAGATTTCCACAATAGTTGTAAAAGTCACCAACCGAAATTAACAAATATCACTTAGCATTAAAATTTTAAATGCACAAAATAACATTTCATCTTACCATACTCCTTCAAATGGTTTTCATATGTCAAACATGCATAAACAAATTGAAAAATGAAGTTATTAACAAAACAACATTGCCGTATTCGAATACAACATCTTTATATTCGAATACAGTGTTGTTTTGCAAGTCAGTAGCAAAATCAACACAGCTGTTTTCGACTACAACATCCTTGTAGCCGAATACAGATGCAAATCAAAAGTTAGTAGCAAAAATAAGATGTTTGTATTCGACTGCAACCTCATTGTATTCGAATACAGCTGTAGAAAACTGCTTAATTCAATTTCAAAACGTTTCGAAAAGGTTTCGCTATCAATCAGCACTTACAACAAATCCAAAACAATCACACTTAGCAATTAAGGCACAATCACAACAACAATTAAGTATACACACGCAATCATCATAGCATATCAAACAGGACTCGCGTGCCAAGAACCCTAATGCAATGTGTATATGCCAAAATGCATGAATTCCGGAATTTCCAAACCAAAACCCACCTTGAAGGGGCGTAAATCGTAATTGTACCACCTATCACAGGCCTTGTACTAATTACCAAGGTGCCACCCATCACAGGCCCGCACGATTTACTAAAGTGTCGCCTATCACAAGCTGTACACTGTTTTCTAGAGTGCAATTGCTCACAGATCAACACATTCTAGAGTGCAATCTCTCACAGATCAGCACGATGCAATAATCTCCGCAAGGATAAGATGAACCAACAAATCACATGGCATCATCTCATGGCCAATCACAATCACCATTATCACCATGGTACCATCGCGGTCACCATGTACTATGAAATACATGAGCATACTCTGACACTTCCCACAACAATCATTAAGTAAATGCAGATATTAAAAGATTCCCCATTTTTAATACTCATTTAACACTAATGATTTTCAAATTCACACATAGCATACTCAAACATTTATTTTCCACCACCAACATCAAATTTAATCCACAATTCACATTAAATTCAATCAATTCAAATTCCACAAAACCACACCAATCTCAATCATCAATCACCCAAATATTTCCACACTTTTAAACATAAATCATGCCAAATTAGTTTTCACAAACCACACCTCAAACACATCAAATTTAATTTTCTCAAAAACATACATAAATGAATTAAATTCCTTTTCTACAAAATCACACATCCATTTCACAAAATTCCAACTCCACAAATACACATATAGCATCCTATATGCAAGCTAAAAGTTTGGAAGGAGCCCTTACCTTAACGGTAGCTTTAACGAGCGATTACGGTACTGCGATCAATTCCGATAAAATCTACGCTAGCGTCGTCACTTCCTAAGTTAGTTCACTAGCTTCGTAGCGGGAAGATGAACAACTTTCCCTTCTATCTCTTCCTGAAATAAAGCATAGATTTAGAAGAAATATGAAGTTTTGTTTTTGACGGTTTTGAAAACCCTAACACCGTTTTTCTTTGTTTTCGAATCTGAGAAGAAGAAAGAAGATGAAGAGAAGAAGTTGAGTAGTAGGGGAATGTTTTTCTATCACTATCACTTGGTTTCTTTAAGCCATAAAAAGAAAACGAAGGAGAAGAACAATGAAGGGTTCGCGAGGCAGGGAGAGGAAGAATGGGTTCCGTTTGCCTTTCCTTTCCTCTATTTGTTTTCTTTTCCTTTTCTTTCCTTTTTCCTTTTCCTTTCCTTTTCCTTTTCCTTTCTTTTTCTTTTTCCTCTTCCTTCCTTTTTCCTTTCCAACATATATATATATATATATATATTAATTAAACCAAAACAATATCTAAATATCTAGATATTTTAGATATTTATAAAATCATCATTTCCACATCACCTCCCATCACTTCTCAAACCATTTTGATAAAAATATCTACTCTCGTCGCAACTCAATTGACAGATGCAATTTTCAGAAACCTGAGATATTTTTAACAAAACTGCGGAACATTAAATTCTTCGTAACATAAATAAATTATTCTTCGACAAAAGATTCATCGTACTTAATCTATTTTATTTATCGACGAATAATTTTAATCGGGGTATCAAAAGATATTTTTGGGCTTGAAACACACAAAATATCAATAACTTGGATTTCTATCGGCTAATCCTCCTACATAAGTAGAGTAAAACTGCCCAAGCCCTCCATTTCATTTTCATTTAATGGTTGTTCACCATCATTATCATTCTGCTTTGTGTTTATTTGCTCCCTCCTCTTTTTGTTGTTTATTATCTTTCTTTTTGAATCATATGTATGAATCATCATGATGTTTGGATTAATTAAAATGATATTAGGGTTCAAAAAATTATTGTTTGCATATGATAATGAATGTGAAAATTGATGGGAAGTTCTTTGAAACAAAACATTTTGCTTATTATCAAGCTTAAATAAGAATCAAAATTATAAATCTAATTAATATGATTGTCATCCTCAAAAAGGGGAGATTGTGGGGGTAAATTCCCTAATTATTGTTTCGAAGAAAATCAAATATTTTAATTAAATTGTTAATTTATGATTTTGATCATATTATCTATTAACTTGGGTCTTTTACAAAAACTACTTGGTTCTTTTCAAATCAATAAAAAAAGATTTGGTCATAATTTGTGGTCTCATATCATGGTCTACCAAATCAAATATTTACTTCATAAGGTACATCAAATTTTGAAAAATCTTCAAAAAGATTGTCAAAATGATAAGAGAATGTCCAAAAGAACATTCTAGTTGTCATTTATTAAAGATGAAGTCAAAACAGATCAATTTTTGAAGATTAATTTTTGAAGTCCAATTGATAGTTAAGAATGTAAAATGTGCACTTGGGACAACATAGATTTTATTGAGCATTTCAATGAGTAAAATTGAAGAACCAATTGGTAAAAATAACCTTCTTCTTCTTCTTCTTCTTCTTCTTCTTCTTCTTCTTCTTCTTCTTCTTCTTCTTCTTCTTCTTCTTCTTCTTCTTCTTCTTCTTCTTCTTCTTCTTCTTCTTTATCTTCTTCTTCTTCTTCTTCTTCTTCTTCTTCTTCTTCTTCTTCTTCTTCTTCTTCTTCTTCTTCTTCTTCTTCTTCTTCTTCTTCTTCTTCTTCTTCTTCTTCTTCTTCTTCTTCTTCTTCTTCTTCTTCTTCTTCTTCTTCTTCTTCTTCTTCTTCTTCTTCTTCTTCTTCTTCTTCTTCTTCTTCTTCTTCTTCTTCTTCTTCTTCTTCTTCTTCTTCTTCTTCTTCTTCTTCTTCTTCTTCTTCTTCTTCTTCTTCTTCTTCTTCTTCTTCTTTATACCCGATAGCTACGTCCAGTTCCTTCACTTTTAAGGATGTAATCCATTAATCACCAAAAGTGTCACACATCCACTAAACACCTTCTAGCCAGTCTAACTATATTTAAGTATTCTTACCCTTCTAGGTTAGTCAAGTCAAACCGTTGAGGATAGAAGGCACTACTAGGCTACGTTACAAATGAAGGTGCTGGAAAACACAAGAAAATAAGGTTTGAATTGTGTTTCGCCATTTATGAAAGATAGTTCAAAATCTTAACCAAAAAGTATGTCCTTTATCAAATCATTCAACTTTCAATTAAAATAAGTTTAGAGACAAAGAGGTTGAATTATAGAGAACATAGATAAGATAAATAGAGGCATAAAGGGAACATATATTTTTTTTCATACTAGTTCACAACAGATTGTTGCTACATCTATCCCCCCCCCCCCTACAAAGAGATTTTTCCTCAATATAGTCGCAACTTAATTGTCTATTGTTTACTCTACCTCTTCAAGCTTTGAGTATTCATATGTTGCCTCTTCAAGTTGTCAATGCTAGAACCCTTCTTCAATGTTAGACGATACAACGCTTGTCAAAGTTATCGAAGGTAGACAATCATTTTGCTTGACATTCTTCTCAAAAGCATACATCATTTTACTTGACACACTTATCAAAGACAAACGACCATTTTGCTTGACATACATACCAGTGGTCGACGATCATCTTGCTTGACATAATTATTAGAGGCATGCGATCACTTTGCTTGACATACTTATTATAGGCAAAAAAAGCAATTGCTTGTATTAATGCTTTCACCAGATGCACGTTTTAGAGCGTGTTTATCAGAGTCAGACACAACTTTAGTAGATTCTCCAGTCACTGTGATCTTTTTGTAGAAGTTTCACTTTTCTTCGTTCCTTAGATGATCTAACTTATACTAGAACAATGACTTGTATTCCTTTTTCCTTTTGTGCTTTGACTCAGATTGTAAATCATAATACTCATTGTTATATTTTGACTTGATGGCTTGCTCTATCACTTGTAATCTATACTACCTTAAAATAGATAGTTATTAATATAAATTTTGTCTTCTAAATTAATCTACACACTTAGCAAATACAACTAAGGGATAATTGTCCTTTATTTGTTTACTTTTGTTATCATCAAAACATTAACCATTAGGTTATAGATAAAACTACTTTTGCACTAAAAACAAAGAATGTTATGATGGTTTTCTGGAAAAAATTGCATCCGAGAATGTTTATAAAATATGCTCTCAAAAGATATTTAAGGTTTCTCAACATTAGAGATAATACAAGAATTTTGACAATTGACTATGTATATAGGTTTTTCTCTTGTGTATTTACAGGGACGATCACAAATCCTTATATAGAGAGTCTTCAAGGCAATTAGGATTTCATACATTAATGTGATTGCATGAAATCAACAAGTTAAATAATGACTTGTTTCAAATCTTCAAAGATCTAGATGTTAGAATCATGTTGGTTTTCCTCTTGTGATTTTTATGTTAACAAAGGTATTTTATGAGAACAATTTGTTTGGACTAATGGCTTCACTAAGTTTGTAGGAATTACAAAAGGAAAACCGGAGAATACGATCAAAGGATACCAGCATAGGAAGTAAAAATGTCAAAGGAAAAGAAATCAAACCTGTCAACAAAATCCTCAGAATCAGACAAACGCACACTCAAGAAAAGTACGCGCATTTGCCTCTAATAATGTGTTTTTGGTAGTTCAGCCAGCTTCTAGTAGTTCAACGTGCTTCTGGTAGCTCAACGAGTTTTTGGAAAATTAGTGTGCCTTTAAAGAATTATGTGCCTCGTAAAATTCATCGTGTTTCTGTAGTTTCCATGCCTCTGATGATGATTACTTATGCAAGTTTATGATGAACAGTACTTCTGCATGTCTCTGATGAACAACACTTCTGCATGGCTATGATGAAAGATACTTTCAATATGCCTATGATTGACAATACTTTCAACATGCTTCTGATGAACAGTAATTTCAAGCTGCCTCTAAAGCTCATGTTCGGCTAGCTCTAATAACTTCAACATGTTCCAAAATGTTGCCTCTAATAAGTAGCCTAGGATTTGTAATGACTTTAATAATGCAACCAATGTGACTTTCCTAAGCCACATATTCTAAGTCATGTAATCTGCTTATGACTATGAAGAAAGCAAATTTTATAGCATCTGACTCCAGCATTCAAGTTATACTATGATGAAGAAAATTCAATGCCTCTAATGGAAAGTCAATGATTTTGATAACAAATGAATTTCACTTAACTGTATCATTACATCTGAAGGTCCAAGAACAAAATATGAAGTATTCTCACCCAAATCAAATCAAGCGTGTGAAGGAAGACTCAAGTGAATCAATCTGGAAACCTAATCTGAACAAATACGCACAATATCTTTCTAGAAGAATTGCTCAGATCATATTAGAGAATAAAGAATTAGCTAATGGTCATATTATCAAAAGATGTCTTTCATAATTATATTTGGAAGAAATAATTATTGATCAAGCTAGAATGAAGATACGATTAAGAATTCACATGGGACTAAACTAAAACCCTAGTTTTAATCTTAAAATAGATACTTAATGCTGAAGAAGAATTCAACAAACTAACAAACTAAGAAATCCTAAAAACCCAAAGTTATTCAAAAAAAAAAAAAACCTTAAGAGCTCAATTTTTCAAAGTATTTAGAGTTTACATTTCTAAGTTCTAGCAAAGCACTCGTTCAAAGTAAAATACTCTAAGTGTTGTAGTGTGGGAAAATCATTGTATCAAATCTACTTAGTAGAAGCAAAATCAAACTAGTTTCCAATTCATTGTAACCCTACTCGTTAGTAGCATTAGTGTTTCTCAAGCAATCTTTGGATCTTAGGTTATGTTGAGAAGACTTTACTTGTAGGGTCAAGTAGGTAGTTTACCTCAAACAATCTGTGGATCTCAGGTTGTGTAGAGAATACTTGACTTGTAGGGTCAATGTGTGGTTTTCCTCAAAAAATCTGTAGGTTCAGGTTGCTTTTAGAAGACTGACTTGTAGGGTCAGAGTTGTTGTAATTCATGTTTTGAATTAGTGGATAAATCTTGCATTGTAAGATGACTAGATCTTGCTACCAAGTTGGTGGAGAACTATGATAAAATCTAGTATGTTATTTTTACTTCTCATCTGTTTGTTTATTGTTGCCTCTAATTAGTTGAAATAGTTAAATTAGTGTTTCTCAAGCAATCTTTGGATCTTAGGTTAAGTTGAGAAGACTTTACTTGTAGGGTCAAGTGGGTAGTTTACCTCAAACAATCTGTGGATCTCAGGTTGTGTAGAGAATACTTGACTTGTAGGGTCAATGTGTGGTTTTCCTAAAAAAATCTGTAGGTTCAGGTTGCTTTTAGAAGACTGACTTGTAGGGTCAGAGTTGTTGTAATTCATGTTTTGAATTAGTGGATAAATCTTGCATTGTAAGATGACTAGATCTTGCTACCAAGTTGGTGGAGAACTATGATAAAATCTAGTATGTTATTTTTACTTCTCATTTGTTTGTTTATTGTTGCCTCTAATTAGTTGAAATAGTTAAGTCTCCAAATTAGAATCAACATTAGAATTAAGAAAAGAGTTTTAAAATTAGACAAACACAATTCGATCTCCTTATCGTGTTTGCACACCTTCAACTTGTTAGATGTTTTCCTAAGCTTAATTACAAAATTGAAATTATGTGTGAAGCTTGTTACAAAGGAAAACAAACTAAGAACTTTTTTACCTCTAAGAACTTATCTCTACCTTGATACCCCTTGAACTCTTGCATATAGATCTCTTTGGGCCAGTGAAAACGACCTCAGTAAATGGAAATAAATATGGCTTTTTAATAGTAGATGATTACACTAGGTGGACTTGGGTAAAATTCTTAAGAAATAAAGATGACTTCCACAAAGTGTTTATTTCATTTTGCAAACAAGTGATGAATACAAAATCTCTTAGGATTGTAACACTTAGAAGTGATCATGGAGGAGAATTTAAAAACAATTTCTTTTAAAGTTTGTGTGATAAGAGTGGAAGCTCACACAATTTCTGCTATCTTAGAATACTACAACAAAATGAAGTTGTAGAAATAAAGAATAGATCCCTTCAGCCAGAACCATATTAAATGAGCTGGATATTGCAAAATATTTTTGGATAGAGGCGATTATCATTGCATGTTATATTTGTAATAGAATTTTAATTAGGTCAATATTAAATGATACACCATATGAATTATGGAAGGGTAAAAAGCCTAATATCGTGTACTTTAAGAAATTTGGTTGCATTTGTTATATGTTAAACGTTAAAGACAACCTTGGCAAGTTTGATCTCTGCTCACAAAAGGGTACATTTCTTGGATACTCTGAAAGATTCAAAGCTTATAGATTGGTCAATAGGGAGCTCAAACTGTGAAGGTGTCTATACATGTTAAATTTGATGACAAACAGCTTGACCTTAAAAATACAAAGCTAGTTGAAGATATTGCAGGTTTTTTGGAACCAGAGGAAGCAGATGCAGACAAAGAAGAAATACCTAAATAATAAGAGAAAGATCACAAAATCCTAGAGAATAACACTCCCATATTTTGTGATAATACTTCTGTTATTTTCCTTACAAAGAACCCAATCCTACATTCTAGGGTTAACACATAGAAATTAAACATCACATTATTAGGGACTTTGTTCAAAAAGGAGTACAAAAAATCCAATTTATAGACACTGAACACCAATGACCTGATATATTCACCAAACCACTAGTTGAAAATATATATGAATTCATTAAGACAAATATCAACCTTACCTTTCTATCTGACTAATATTGTGCCATGCCTATACTAGATTAGGTTCATATTAATATATATTTTATATTTTTTTATTACGTTCTTCAATAAAAAAAAAAGGGCATGACAAAAAAACGATATCTAGTCTTTTTGTCTAATGACAAAAAGGGAAGAAAGATATTTGAGAACAGTTTCCTATTTGATCTATTTATGTATTAATGTATTAATATTATAAAAAATTAAAGTTTTGTCATCATCAAAAAGGGGGAGATTGTTGGAACTAAGCTGATTTTCCTCTTATGACTTTGATATTAACAAAGTTATTTTATGAGACAAATTTGTTTAGACTAACCCAGACAGCAGTGGTATAGGTTGTAAGAAGAATGCATAGGGCTACATCCCATTTGCTTATAAAGCTTGCATAGCTAGATAACTGAGTTCCTGAAACACAAACTATGATGACAAAGCCTTCATATAACATTCTAGGCAAACTGAAAGCCTTTGCAATCAAGATACCGAGTATCGGTTTCAATACATATTGAGCAATAAAGCAAATGGGAAGTGGTAATGGCCTGCAACAGAAATCAAAACAATGAATGTTGGAATAAATTCCATTATTTCAATTATTAAAAATAAACAGAAAAAAACCACCCACAAGTGGTTGGTGCGCGAGTGCTAGAAACTCTGGTGTACGGAGTTCGATTCCTACTTATAAAAAAATAGGAAAAAATAAAGTAATAATGAAAATCAAACCTTCTGAATGCAAGAGCAAAATCATCTATGGATAATCTTATCCCAATAGATAACATAATCCCACCAAGAACTGGAGCATGTGAATCTTTAAATACCCTGAAAACAGTAAACAAGTTGTAAAAATATCATTAATACTACTTTAAAAATTAAAATTCTATATGTTTCAACTGAATGATAAAATTACAAATTTTTCATTAAAAAAGAGCAAAAAAAAAGAACAACTTCAAAAAATAAAAATAAAAAATAACGGTAATATATTCACTAACAAAGTAGCAAAGTGCCTAATATAATACTATCTTACAACCCTTTAATCGAACACATGAAAGCCTAGTTGTTCAACATTTTAGTAATTAATTAATTAACTAACAGTCCCTAATAGCCTCATGTAAAATAACAACATTTCAAGCACAAGTTCAATACATATACACAAATATATAATATAAATTAAACATAAAGGTATTAGAATAACAAAAACAAAAAATAAATTTTAGTTGTCAGTTACATTCAATATTTTAATCAAAACAACCCATTATCCTAAAAAAGATCTAACTTTGCCATCAATCAAAATTGAAAAACAAAACTGCATGAATTTGATGTCACAATAACTTATCGGTCAAACATTCACTACAACAGATTCTAGAATGCCTTAAAATCAAATATAAAAAAATTCAAATGTAAAGAGAGGGTGATAGAAGAATTTAACCTAAATATGTTATTTTTGAAAGAATTTAAAACAGAATGAACATATGTTCCATGACCTTCAAAGCTCATGGTCTCATTTCCATTCAAATCCCATACCTATATGTATCACTCATCAAATATTAATAATTAAAGATATACATTCATTTATATATTCTACAATAGATTGGAAAAAAAAATGTTACCTTTATTAACTTTTCATCTCCACAAATTACAAACCATAGCTTATTGTTTGGATATGAAAATCCCAAGTCATTAACACCATCGTCATGAGCATCAATCTGTAATGAAACAAAAACATTTAGTAAGGAATTTAATATATATATATATATATATATATTGTAATAGATTTATATATAAATTTTTTTGGATCAGAACATACCTCCACATGCTGCTTTATGTCATAAGTGCTTGATATATATACAAATGAACCAAATATTTTGAAAAAAACAACTCCTAAAAAGAAGGAAAAATATATAAACCAGTAATTAATCATGCAACAAAGTAGAGAAAATAATTACAACAATTATCCAAAAAAAACTACGTTCGGCCTCCATGGTACACGATTGATGGATATAGACGAGTCTTTCGTATGTATAGCCTGTAAAAAAAAATCCAGTTACTAAACTCTAGCCTAGCATAAAAGAATGTTACAACATCAAAACAAATTTAGGCAATTGTTTTTCAATGCCCACTTTCTGAAAAAAAAAACACTAAAATGCTCCTTTTTTTTTCAAATTTTTTTCTCTTACAAGTCGCCATTTGGAATGGCGACTTCCTTAAAGAAGGCCTACTCCCAAATGGCGACTTCCAACTGTTTTTTTTTTAAAAAAAAAAAATTTCAATTTTTTTTTGTTAAATTATATATATAATTTAATTATTTTAATTAATAAAAATACATAAAAAATAAATAAATAGACATTTAAATTATGAAAAAAATTTAATAAATCCAAATGGACATTTATAAAATAATTTTTTTGTTAAAAGAATATTTTAATTTTTATTGAAATAACAAAAGTAATATATATATATATAATTAATATAATTCATAAAAATAGATAAATAAAAATTTTAAATTACGATAAAATTTTAGGAAATTCAAGTTCGAAATGTCAATTTTTAAAAGGTTAATTTTTTGTAAAAAATAATTATTTCAATTTTTGTTGAAATAACAAAAGTAATATATATATATATATATAATTAATATAATTCATAAAAATAGATAAATAGAAATTTTAAATTATGATTAAATTTTTGCAAACCCAAGTTCGAAATGTCATTTTTTTAAAGGTTAGTTTTTTGTAAAAAAATAAAATATAATTAAAATAATATATATATATTTATATATATATAACATTAAAATTGTTATAATTCATAAAAATACATAAAAATACATAAATAGAAAATTTAAATTACGATAAAACTTTAAATTACATAATTTAATTAAATAACATCATAAATTTTACAAAAGAACGGTAATTCATAAAAAAAAATCACAAATTCATAAAAAACATCACAAATGTTGAAGACAAGGCCTAGTTCATTATGAGTTGTTAAATGTTGAAGACGACGAAGATGTTGAACTCATGTTTGATGTTCATAAACAGTGGCCGCAACTCGGATCTATCGAGTTATATGTCACATTTGAGGATGGTAATCCATTATACGATATTGGTCAACCATCATCCTCAACCACACCTCACCTTGAATACCATTTTGAAACACAAAACACTTACCAACCCGACTCATACCAACCCGAACCATACTTTGACCATGCCGAAACATCTGAACCTGAACCATCTCAACTTGAACCATATATTCCACTAGGTGATATGACCGATTTTGATCAACAAGAAATAAGTGAAGAGAGTGAAGAAGAAACATACTTTGATGAAGACGAGGACGATGAAGGTGACAACGACAATGGTGACGATCTAGAGCTAACATACGATCCACCATTCCATATGTGTAATCTAAATTTGGATAATACTTACCAATCCTCCGAATTTGATATGCAATCTAATGAACCACCTCCATTAGATGCATCTCTTGAGATTGGAATGAAGTTTAATAGCAAACCAGATTGTCAACTTGCAATTAAGCATTATCACATAAAACACTCCCTCAATTACCGTGTTGTGAAATCTGATCAATACAGGTATGTAATTAAATGTGTCAATCCACAATGCTTGTTCAAATGCAGGGCTTCGTTAAGTCAAAAAAGTAACCAATGGATGATTGGTCATTTGAAAGGACCCCACAATTGCGCAAATTCTTCTATGTCACAGGATCATACAATGAACCACCCATTAGATGCATCTCTTGAGATTGGAATGAAGTTTAATAGCAAACCAGATTGTCAACTTGCAATTAAGCATTATCACATAAAACACTCCCTCAATTATCGTGTTGTGAAATCTGATCAATACAGGTATGTAATTAAATGTGTCAATCCACAATGCTCTTTCAAATGCAGGGCTTCGTTAAGTCAAAAAAGTAACCAATGGGTGATTGGTCGTTTGAAATGGTCCCACAATTGTGCAAATTCTTCTATGTCACAGGATCATACCAAGCTCGACTCTAACATCATATGCGAAAGCATAAAGTCTCTTTTGAAAGTTGACCCATCAATTAAAGTGAAGGTGATCATTGCACATATT
>NC_021165.2:41526591-41550175 GCF_000331145.2 Cicer arietinum
AGGGGTCAAAACTTTTCAAACGATTATTCTGGGCTTTCCCTCCGTGCATATCTGGGTTTAAATTTTGTAAACCATTTGTCTCAGTGGATGGAACTTGGTTGTACGGAAAGTACAAGGGGACTCTTTTGCTTGTTGTTGCACAAGATGGAAACAAAAATACAATTCCCATTGCTTATGCACTTGTGGAAGGTGAGACAGGGGGTGCTTGGAGCTTTTTTTTGAAAAATCTAAGAAGGTATGTAACACCTCAAGTCGACATTTGTTTGATTTCAGATAGGCACGAATCCATTAAGAGTGCCTATAATAATCCAAATAATGGTTGGCATGATCCTCCATCAACACATGTGTACTGCATCCGACACATTGCACAAAATTTCATGAGAGAGTTCAAGGACAAGGGACTTCAAAGAAAACTCGTTTGTATGGGTAATGATCTAATTCTTCTTAGTATATTTTCCATTTATCACTTAATCATATTTGATAATTTTTACATCATTTCTTACAGGATATGCATTAAATGAGCCATCATTCAAGTATTACCGCAATGAAATCAAGATGGAAAATCCAGAGGCTTTAAGATGGATCGATAATATCCCCCCAGAACAATGGACTATGGCTTATTCTCAAGGTCGACGATGGGGACACATGACAACAAACGTTTCCGAGTCCATCAACGCAGTGCTCAAGGGTACACGCAATCTCCCAATCACTGCTTTGGTACAATCAACATACTATAGATTGGGAGTTTTATATGCAGAAAGGGGACAACAACATCAGGCATCATTAGCTTCTGGTCGAGTATACACAGACGATTGCATGGACAAGATTAAATGTGAAGTTGGTAAATCTAATACTCACCAAGTCATGCAATTCGACCGAAATTATTATTCTTTCATGGTGCATGAAACAGTAAACCCAAGAGAGGTGCGACCAATTGGTCATTTCGAAGTCAACCTTCAAAGAAAATGGTGTGATTGTGGAAAATTTCAAGCTATACATATTCCTTGCTCACATGCCATAGCTGCATGTTCTTATGCTCGTCAAAACTATTTAGTGCTTATATCTGACGTGTACAAGGTTGTTAATGTATTTAACATCTACAAAGAAGAGTTTCCACCTATACCTAATGAAGGATATTGGCCCACATATGAAGGTGAAACATTGTATCACAATCCTCAAATGCGGAGAAATAAAAAAGGTCGTCCAAATAGTACCCGTATTAGAACTGAAATGGACGTTAAAGAAAAAATACCGAGAAAATGTGGATTATGTCGATTAACTGGCCATACTCGAAAACATTGTCCAAATGTTACAGCCAGCTCTAGTCAATTATCATAATTTCTATTTGTGTAGTTTTATTGTAATTTAAATTTGCTATCCTAATTTCTATTTGTCTAGTAAATTATCCTAATTTCTATTTGTGTAGTTCTATTTGCAAAAAATTTATCATAATTTAAAATTTCTATTTATCTATTTTTATGAATTATATTAATTATATATATATATATATATATATATATATATATTACTTTTGTTATTTCAATAAAAATAAAAATATTTTTTTAACAAAAAAATTATTTTATAAATGTCCATTTGGATTTATTAAATTTTTTTCATAATTTAAATGTCTATTTATTTATTTTTTTATGTATTTTTATTAATTAAAATAATTAAATTATATATATAATTTAACGAAAAAAAATTGAATTTTTTTTTTAAAAAAAAACCAGTTGGAAGTCGCCATTTGGGAGTAGGCCTTCCTTAAGGAAGTCGCCATTCCAAATGGCGACTTGTAAGGGAAAAAAATTTTGAAAAAAAAAGGGGCATTTTGGTGTTTTTTTCTTCAGAAAGAGGGCATTGAAAAAAAATTGCCACAAATTTACTTGACAGAATACATAAAAAAAATTGCCTTAATACTTGACAAAATCAAAATCTGAATCAACCTTGTCATCTCTACTAATTTTCTAATGGTCTAGACAATCAAAATTTAATTTTTGTAAAGAGAAATCTATTGACTTTTAATTTAATTTAAGTTTTAGCAAATGAAGCTAAAAATTGTAGCAGAAGTTCAGTAAATTAAACCAGAATACCGGTTATTGATCCTAGCAGCAAACTTTATATGAATTACAAAGCATGATCTATACAACATCATTGAAGGAAAATACATGTTAAGAAAAATTTCATGATACTATTTCAACAAAATCCTTCAATCAAACCAAGGAAAAATTTATTGAAATGGAACCCTAAAAATCACTCTCTTAGGGTTTTTGCGATTTTCTGGGATTGAAGGTTTTAATTCTGCCGGGAATGACGGATCGAGGAAAAGACGAGGATTTACAAATGGCGATTCAGATGAGCATGACGCTGAAGCGCAATAAACCGAGAGAAGAAGTCACTGGCGTCGTTTCGGGGTCGTCGGAGGAGTCACCGGAGTTTAAGACGCGGATAAGGGAGCTCATGGTGGCGGCTACCGAGAAGCGAATGGCGACTGTCGTTAGGGTTTCTCCTTCGCCTTCGTCGCTAAAGCTGGGTAGAAGGATGGTGAGATTGGAAAGAGAGATGATTGATTACTTTCAGAAGGGAGGAGTTGAGTAATGCAATGTCTATGGAAGAAACTAATAAGTTATTTGTTATGCTATTTGAGAGTGAAGTCTCAAAGGAAAAGTTTCTGAGATGGGAGAGAATGGGAATATGATTGATGGGTGAATTGGTATTTCGGTGAATAAGTGAATATTTGAGTTTTTTTTTTTTTTTTTTAATGAGAATAAGTGACATTCTCTTTCAATAGTTAAAAGTAACTATAGTGACAAATAAGGAGATATCACTAAAAGTTTAGTGTCACAATAGATCATTTTTTTTTGTAGTGCAAGGATTCCAAAGTATTCTGAAAGGAATTCGTCGATTAACCCGTTTGCATCCAATATATATAGATTGGTGGAGGCAAATCGAACCTAAAGCTTAGTGTGATACACACGCTTTGGAATTTAATTGTGCAACCTTCATTATCATCAATTTCATCTTCTTCTTTTTCAAGATTTGCAGCATACCCCTAACTAAAGATCTAACGGTAGGATGTTTACAAATAACAATGGTGATTTTTGTGTGATTAATTTGCTGCTAATCTAGGTGTCTAAACTAGTTTCGAGGTTGAATTGGTTGGTATTATGATTGCCATTACAAATCTTTATGAATTGGGGTTGGTTTCTCTTTTTGAATGTGACTCTTTTTTAACTATTCAAACATATATCGACTTTTCTTTGGTTCCTTGGAGTTTAAAAAATAGATGGAAGAATTGTTTAAACATCGTTAAAGGATTTTGCTCCTGAAGTAGATAATCGGGTTAATTATGGTTTTTAAATTGTAGACTTAATTTGATGAGATTATTTACCACACTACATCAAAAAAATACTTTTTTAGAAATAGAAGTGGTCTTCAAGATTATATATTTAGATAATGTTTCACAATAATTAGATAAATTCTAGTCATGTTGCTAGTTTTGTTATTAAACTGCACCTCTTTTTTTCTCTTCACAAAGTGTTAGTCATTTGAATTTTTTTATTAGGTTTTTATTGAGGAACTAGTTCAGAATCTTTGTTATTCTCTAGGGTTTTGCTAGTCTCCCTTAAGACTTTTAATGTTTCCTTTTATATTAATCAATTTAATTATTATAGTGTTGCAGATAATATGTAGTAATTGTTAAGGTGTTGTCATACTATGCTTTTGCAATCTAATTTTTGTTTAAAAAAAATACTGAAATAAAAAAAATTAAGTGATGCAGTTGTCAAGTGATGTACATCGTGCTTGTAATATTTTAACTACACAAAAAACGTACAGATGAAGTAGACAAATAAGTATTATTTTATATCATCCTCCTCCTATCCTAAAACAAACTAACGTCATCCTCCGGTTAGATAATTTGGTACTTATTATGGACTTATGGTAGTTGCTGTAGAGCTTGTTTTTTAATAATTGATGCTTGTGTAAAATTAGTAGCAATTTGCGTTAAATTATATATCGAAAAGTCCCACAACTTGCATACCTTACACCTAATATCTCAAAAGATATTTTTTGTGCATGTGTAAGAGCTATAAATTCGTGATGAGTAAATTAAAAAATTTATCCTTACTTAAATCATATATATATACACAATTATATGTGTATAAGATTATTTGTTTTATGATAAGTTATTTTTTACTAACATCGATAAAAAATAAATTCTTATATAACAAAGGAGTATATTGTGAACTCTAACTCATAAACAAAGAGAAATATCCACATTTTCATAAATAAAGTTCATATGACAACTGCAAAAATATTTAATATATTAAAATATGAATACGAATTTGATATTCTCTGACTCGCATATAGTGTCACATATATACCATCCAACACTAGTTTGCTGAACCCGCCTAATCAAAATAAAATAAGGTGACAATGAAGCAAAGTGGGTTAGCACATGAGTGATCAATTGTTTAAAGTTTAAAGTAGATGTGGCAAAATTATCCATTAAGCTACCATCCTTCCAACCCACCCACTTATTAATCTATTCAATCCATCCACAAAACAAAAAATGAGTTTATAGAATGGATCTGATTCATCGATTTAATGATATGGATGAAATCCAATCCATCCAACCATTTTTAGAAATCCATCCAATGTTTTTGAATTAGATCCAATGGATTACATTTATTATTATAAAATACATACTACCTTTGATTTTTTTCTGACAAAATAGATATTTTTGCTATTTTTTTTGGTTTGTAACATTTGATAAATATTATTATATTTATTTTAAAATAAAATTTATAATTAAAGAACTGTATTTTTTATTATAGTTTTAAAAAATATTTACTTTTAATTTAATTTAAAAGAAACATTTTTATTTATGTTAAAAAATAAATAACTTTAAAATAATTTTATTTAACTGGAATTATTTTTCAATTTTCATAAACAGTTTTTGTTTTAATTTTAAAATGAGTAATTTATTTTAAAATAAAAAATTATTTTGCATTAATTTAATAATTAATATTATTGGGGTGGTTGGAGACATCTGTTTGTTGACCACTGCGAGTCGTCGAGTGTAACATCCTATAAATAAAAAATTAAATATAATTAGAATTTCTAAATTTATTATAGTAGAATTTATGTAAGTTTAAATATGTCTTTGATCTTTGCAAATATATTATTTTTTTATTTTAATCTTTGTAAATTTTTTTTGGATATAGTCCCAGTAAAATCAAAGACAAATCACAACTAGAAAAATTGATTTTACCTTCCATAGTTAGTGTTAGATCTCGACACCGACACTAGTTAGTGTGTGACTATCGTCGGCCAGCCCACACTAGTGAAATAATTTTTTTTTTCATTAAACTTTAGCGTCGGTTTGTCCGACGCTATATAAAAAATGACATTAGTTTTTTATATTTTTCACACTTGTAGTGTCGATTGATCCAAAGCTAGATTTTGTAATTTGTAAAATTAAATATTTTACTATTTTTTTTCCAATAAAACATCTATTTTTATTTTTACCTACTCGTTTGCCTCTCAATTCACATAACCCTTTTGTTTTTTCTAACAAACCTCATACCTTATTCAGAATTAGTTTTCAAAACCGTAAAATTGAAATGGAATGAAATGAAGCCACGGCTCTCTGTTGCTGCAAATAGAAGTCATTTGTATCTTCTCCTTTCGCGTAATAATTTTCTATATGGTCTTCTCTATTCGTATTTTTGCGCCTTTCGTCGCCCTCCGTCTTCCACCGTATCTTCTCAGGTATTCATCCACCTCCGTTTTCGCCATTTCACCATTTTGGTTCATTTTCATTATTTTTCTTGTCTGATACCCTTTTAAGACGAGTTCATGTTTTTACCATCCAAAACTTTTGAAATAAAAAACTAGTTATGTGTTGAAAATTCGAATTCATGCATTTTATTTCTACAATGATTGGTACTTTGCTTTTGATTGTTTTGCTGTATTTTTTGAAATTTCATGTAATTTGGCTTTGTTTATCTCTGTATTTTTAAAGTTATGAATTGATAATTGCTTAAACTTTGTATTCATGTTTGTTCTGTTTTTTCTCTGTATTTGTATTGATACTTGCTGATTTTTTTTTTCTCTGTATTTGTGTAATCAATAGCATTGGTTTTGTTCTACTATGAGTTAGGAATGGGTTCTTTGCAATACATTTGTACTTTTTAAAGTTGGTGTTGTTTGCTATTTCTTTTTGTTGATTCTTTTATAAAACTAAGTGTGGTTTGAATTTGCTTGGGAGCTTCTTAGTTAGAGTAAATTTATGGAGAATAATCCTTATGACCTTACTGGCATTTTTCAAAAATTTAAATGAAATTTTATGAAAAAGTTAAAAAATGGAGGCTGATTTTAATTTTTATAAGAAGCTATTGTACTGAAATATTCATAGTAATTAAACTTTGAACCTTTTTTTTACTATGCCTTACGCCGGAATTTTGTATTGGATTAAGACACACTCAATTAAAAAAAAAACCTTTGATTCTTTTTCTTTTTTTTTTTTTCTTTTAAAGGAAACAAGAATCTAGAAAAGGGAGGAAGAACACATAGTGCTGCAACGTTATTTCCTATATATTTATCTTTAATACATGAACATTTGTAATAGTGTTGCTTTTTGTATTAAATCAAAGTAGGAAACAGGCCATATGCCATTCTTAGGAAATTCTACTGGCAACTACATGTAACTTATGCTAATTGATCAAATTTTAAAATTAGCATGAATTGAACTTACAAGGTGCAGCAAAGTTGCAAACAACATATACCCAAAGCAACCTAAAAGTTTAATGATTTGTTTGTAGCTAATGATTGTAGTTAAGAAATTGGTTAGCCATTTGAAAACCTTACCTAATAATTTTTCTTTTAATTTTTTTTTTTTTGTTAGACTTTGATCTTCATTTGATTATTGAGTGAAGAAAATCTATTAATATATATTTGATAGCTATTGGATCAATTTGAATATGACTGTATGTTTTAACTATTACACGATGTCTTCATCTGTCATATGTATACAATGTTGTTGCATCTAACTGATTAATTCTTAAAACCATATTTTTATAAACTTATTAAAACTTAAATAGTGTTAAATTAACTTACTAAGGGTTTATTTTGGGGTGCTCTACCTTTGTTCGCTTCTAGTGTTGTGACTATTATTTTAAGTAGTCAATTGTTTCAATGATGCCGTGGTATAAATTGGAACTATTGTTCTCATTGTTACTACAATGAAAGTTTTGTTCTCATTGTTACTAGATAGAAAGTAATGAATATAAAATTGAATGAGTTTAGAAATTTATTTTATATGACTAAGATACATAGAAAAAAATTGGTAGGTTCACTTTTTTGAAATTTTTTGTTAGTTTACTTGTTTCTTTTCAAATCAATGTAAAACTAGTTAATTTTGAATTTATTTTTTGATTCACAGTTGATTGTGTCTAAGCTTTGGTTGTTTTTTGAACAAAATCTAACAAAGTCACATACAAGGTATGATTTTTTTTGTTGGGATTGTTATAGGTTTGTGCATGATTAAGACAAAGTCACACAAATTGAGTTTATAGATTTTCATAATTCATGTTTCTAAGATAGATTAATTATGCATTGCATTGTTCATGCTGTACTTAAGCAACTTGTTGACTTATGATAAGTTGTTTACATTTTGTCATGTATGAATTTTTCTTTTCTTAAGTTTTTATATTTTTGTTTTATCCTTTTTTATAGTTGTTATATGGATAGTTTACAAGTTACACTTTTCTAATTAAGTGACATTTTTTTATTTACCTTTTTTTACTTTATGACAACATATGAGTAACAAAGGTGGCGGTGATAAAGGAAAATCCAATCCTACTAGATGTAAACCAAAGACGTTACGATTGGGCATACTTAATGAGCAACGAGATGTCATACGTCGCAAGTTGTCTACCACTAGGCAACTTCATCGATCGTCTCCATCTCCGTCTCAACCTCTTGCACCGATTAAGGTTGTACCACTTGCTGATACTTCTGTATACAAATTATTTATAATACAAATCAACCCAAAAAGAATATGATCTCATTTACACCTGTTGAGACAAAATCTCTCTCAAATTGTTTTAATAATAAATAAATTATTTAAATGATTATGATTGTGCTTAATATCTAATTTTTGCTCTTGAGTGTATTCAAATTAGAAAACAAGTTCCACATCATCTTGATAAAAAGGAAAAAAATTTGACTTTATTGAACATGTTCTCGAAACTAGAGGATGAATCTTTAAAGAGGATTAACTTTTAAAAGAGAGAATATATTTTATCACAAAGATAGTGAATCCAAGTCAAAATAAAGAGAAGATGAATTTGTGGACAAACAGGAGAAACAAATCATAAGAAGATGATACATGTCAGACGATGAATGATAAAAGGATAATATTTTGGTTTTATTCATCCTCGTAATAGGGAATAGCCAAAAATACCAAAGCACGAAAAATGTTGTAAGACCCAAAGTTTTAAATTCTAATTTATGTACTTAGTGTATTTTGGTATTGAACTATGAGGCTTTTTAGCCAAGTTATTGATATTTTGTGAGTTTAATGCCCAAAAATATCTTTTGATGCCCCGATTAAAATTATTTATCGATAAATAAATTAGATTAAGTGCGGTGAATCTTTTGTTGAAAAATAATTTATTTATGTTACAAAGAATTTAATATCGAGCAGTTTTGTTAAAAATTGATATTTTTATCAAATGGTTTGAGAAGTGATGGAAGGTGATGATTTTACAAGTATCTAAAATATATTGTTTTGGTATAATTAATATATATATATATATATATATATATATAAGAAAAGAAAAGGAAAAGAAGGAAAAACAGAGAAAAGAAAACAAAAGAAAACGGTGTTGGTGATTTTAAAACCCAAGGCTTGGTGGGTAAGAAAGCAAGGATTCCTCAGCGTCATTCTTCTTCTCGGATTCAAAAACTGTGTTGGTGATTTTAAAACCATCAAACACAAACTCTCATGTTTCTTCTAGATCTAAGCTTTATTTCTAAAGAGATAGAACATAAAGTTGTCCATCTTCCCGCTACGGAGCTAGTGAACTAACTTTGGAAGCGACGACGCAAGCGGAGATTTTACCGAAATTTATTGCAGCGCCGTAATCACTTGTTAGAGCTACAATGGAGGTAAGGGCTCCTTCCAAATTTTTATCTTGCATATAGGATGCTATATGTGTATTTGTGGAGTTGGAATTTTGTGAAATGGATGTGTGATTTTGTGAAAAAGGAATTTAATGCATTTATGTGTGTTTTGATGAAATTAAATTTGGTGTGTTTGAGGTGTGGTTTGGAAAAACTAATTTGGCTTGATTTATGTTTGAAAGTTTTGGAAATATTTGGGTGATTGTTGATTGAGCTTGGTGTGGTTTTTGTGAAATTTGAATTGATCGAAGTTAATATGAATTGTGGATTAAATTTGATGCGTGGTGGTGGAAAATAAATGTTTGAGTATGCTCTGTGTGAATTTGAAAATCATTAGTGTTAAATGAGTATTAAAAATTTGGAATCTTTTAATATCGGAATTTATTTAATGATTGTTGTGGAAAGAGTCAGAGTATTCTCATGCATTTCATAGTACACGGTGATCGCGATGGTACCATGGCGATAATGGTGATCGTGATGGACCACAAGATGATGCCATGTGATTTGTTGGTTCATCTTATCCTTGCGGGGATTGATTGCACATTTTTGTAAATCGTGCTGACCCGTGATAAGTGGCACCTCGGTAAACAGTATTGGTCTGTGATAGGCGGTACGTTTACGATTTACGTTTCTTTTTGTAAATCATGCTGACTCGTGATAGGAGGTACCTCGGTAAATAGTACTGGTCTGTGATAGGCGATACGTTTATGATTTACGCTTTTTAGTTAATCTTGTTGACCCGTGATAAGTGCACCTTGGTAATTTAGTACAAGGCCTGTGATAGGCGGTACAATTTTGATTTACGGCCCTTCGAGGAGGATTTGGTTTGGAATTTCGAGTTCATGCATTTTGGCATATACACATTGCATTTAGGGTGCGAGGCACGTGAGTCATGTTTGATTTAATGTTATGATTATTTGTGTATACTCAGTTGTTGTTGTGATTGTGCCTTAATTGCTAAGTGTGATTGTTTTGGATTTGTTGTAAGTGATGATTGATTGCGAAACCTTTTCGTTACGTTTCAAAACTGATTTCTGCACTTTTTCTGATATGTATTTGAATACAAGAAGGTTGTATTCGAATACAGATGTCCTGATTTAGCTACTGACTTCAGAAACAACACTATATTCGACTACAAGAATGTTGTATTTGAATACAGTGGTGTTGTTTTTGCTGTTGACATCATGTTTCATATTCGACTACATCCTGTCTCGTAGTCGACTACAGATGTGCTATTTTTGCTACTGACTTATGAAATAGCACTGTATTCGAATACAAGGATGTTGTATTCGAATATTACAGTGCAATTTTGTTAAAAACTTCATTTTTCAACTTTGATTATGCATGTTTGGCATATGAAAACCCTTTCAAGGAGTATGCTAAGATGAAAGGTTATTTTGTGCATTTAAAATTTAAATGCTAAGTGTTATTTTTTAATTTCGGTTGGTGACCTTTACAATTATTGTGGAAATCTGGGGTTTGCCCTCAGATGAGAACCAGGATCGTCCTAACGAGTAGTACCCTAGAGATGGACACTTAGTTAGACATACCTGACCGGTGCTGTGTGAGAAGGATCTTGTGGGGTGCATGGAGATCACCCGGGTTGTATAGTTTTTTGAAGCATGATCAGATTAGATGGTTGTATAGGGGATAGATATCTTTCTTTCATGGATGTATTTATTTCAATTTGAAAGAATGTACCTATACCTCATATTGTCAGCTAGGCTTTTATTTTAATGGGTCCATGTACCACTTTTTGATGTGACGTGGGGGAGTTAAAGTTCTTGGGGCTGTGCTTTTGTGCAAGTGTCTGCCAAGAACACCCTAGGGGTATGGGATATGTCTGATAGGCCTCATAGCCCCGGTGTATTTTGTTGTTTAAATACTTTGGATATTTGTTTCAAAAACTATTTCCGCTGCTTGTAAATATTGTTGACTTTTGTTGTTGTATTACGACTTAAATATTTATCCAAAAGTATTTCTTTTTTTATTTCTTTGATATTCATGAATTTGAATTTGTTTTAAAAAAAAAATACACTCGCGCTATTAATATTCAGGGTGTTACAAATGTTGTACTTAATAGGAAAAGAAGGATCCTACAAACTTCGAGGAAGATTAAACCTCTTATCCGAGGATGTACTGCAAACTCATCCTCCTAAGCTCATATGCTTTAAGGACAACTGAATGACAATTTTGTAAATCAGACCAATAACCTTGGACAATTGATCAAGTCTCCACTTGCCATCTAACTCTTTTTCTTCATGGATAGAAGTTCATAAACTCTATAAAAGGAAGTGACCTCTTCATCTCAAAACAAAATAACTACTCATACAAAGAAAATTTCTCAAAGCTTAGAAGATCATTCCCATAATCTCTTTACACTTTCTACAGTCCTAAACTATATCTTTTAAGAATATCCTCTTAGAAATTTCTTGTAAAGAGAAAAATCATACAATCATCACAAAGTCATTTATTATGTATATTCCAAGTTATTATAACTTGGTAATATTTGTAATCTGAAAGAAACGAAATTGTAAGTCTGGTGAGGCTAAGAATATACACAGTGAAAAAGAGTTCCGTAAGAGGACAAGGCAGTTTGAGCTATAGTGAAAACCCACAAGTTTGTGAGGATTGGATGTAGCCTACATTGGTTGAACCAGTATAAACTTAGGTGTATCATTTGCTATACTTTATTTACTTAACTATCACTTAAAGTTTGAAATTTCTATCCTCTGACTTTTATCCTCTCGTAGAGGATACAACGTTAAAAGATAATTTTTTTAAACTCCAATATCTCTATTCAACTCTCCTTCTAGTGATATTTTAACTACTTCAATTGGCATCAGAGCAAGGTTCTCTAGAAAACTACGCCTAATCGTGTAAGAGAAAAAGACTAGGAAAAAGAAAAATGTCAAAAGCTAAGTATATACTCAAAGGAGGATCATCCAACATAACTCCTTACTTTGATGACACAGACTACTACCATTGGAAAGGAAAAACGAGATTGTTTCTCATATCACAAGAAAACAACATGTGGTATGTGGTTGAAAATGGGAATCACGTCATCAGAATCAACAACACATATTCAACCTCTAACGAAAAACCTCAAGCACAATGAATTGATGATGAAAACGCGAAGGAACTCCTAAACTCTAAAGCTCATTTATTTATAATGTGTGCTTTGAGCAGGGAAGAATATGACATAGTTGAAGAATGCAACATCGCTAAAGAACTATGGGACACCTTGAAGATCCACCATGAAGGATCAAGTCATGTAAAGGAAGCAAGGATTGACATGGGAGTACAAGAATTTGAATTATTTGAAATGAAGGAGGAAGTAACGATTGACGAAATGTTCTCAAGAATTACTATTATACTAAACAACCTACGATCTCTTTGAAAAGCGTACTCTGTCCTATAGATGATAAGAAAAATTATAAGAAGTCTACCAAGATAATGTGGCCCAATGGTGACGACCATCACACAAGCAAGAGAGTTAACCACCATGAAATTAGAAGATCTTGTTGGAACACTTAGAGCATGTGAACCATTGCTGCTCTCAGATAAACCAAATAAAAAGGGGAAACGGTTGCCCTTAAGATAAATCAAATTGAAAGTCCATCCTCCAAGCGAGCTGAAGAAATCACAATAACAAAAAACGTTGAATGTCTTCTATCAGAGGAAGACGATGAACTCACTCTAATTTCTAAAAGGATTCAGATGATGATTAATCGAATAGGACAAGACAAAACAACCATAACAAAAGGAAAATTTTGGTAAAAGTCATATAACGTGTTTTGGATGCAACAAGGTAGGACATTACAAAACTGAATGTCCTCTAAACAAAAGAAACCCAAGATTTCTCTACAAAAACAAATCTACGATGGCTACATGGGACGACAATGGTGGTTCATCCTCTGAACATGAAAAGGAAGAAGCAAATCTGTATCTCATGGCAAATTCAGATACTAAAGAGGTAATCATATCAGAACCTTGTCCTACATGTGAAAAACTAGAAATATAATTTGACAACTTAATGAATGACTCAAACACTCTGTCTCATAAATGTGGTTTTCTTAAAAATCAACTTTATGAGATAAAGAAACTCAATGAGGAACTTCAAGCTAAGAATGATAAATATCAAAAAATCATTCTGGACTTGTAGCTATCTCATAGAAAAATATTTGAGCAGCAAAAACTTCTAAACAAAAAGAATGTCAGAATTCATCCTTCGAAAAAGGAGGCAGAAAATAGGAGTTTAAAAATAAAACTTGAAGAACTAAAAAATGATATTACCAACTTTGTTATATCCACTGAGACTTTTCAAAAAATTATGGGATCTCAATCTGGAATATTTGACAAAGTGGACATTGGCTTTAAAAGTTCTCAAAAACAAAAATTATATGAAAACTTCTTTCTACCTCAACAACAAGAGGATATACCAAAATGTAAGTTTTGCAAAAAAAAAAAACCTAGACACATTATCAAAAACTGTCATGTCAAGAAAAGAGCTGACAATATCAAAAGGGGATGCTCATTTTGTGGTAAGCATGGGAACCATGACTCTACTTGCTATCACAAAAAGAAAATCCTTATAAAAGGAAAAACTAACCAACAAGGACCCAATTCTATATGGGTACCTAAGTCACTTTTAAACTCTAACACATGTACATCCTCTGCTAAACAAAAGAAAGCCTTGGTTCTTGGACAATGGATGCTCAAGACATATGATAGGGGATAACCATTGATTTATTTCTTTGGTAATAAAAGATGGAGGATCAGACACTTTTGGAAATAATGATAAAACACAAATTAAAGGAACATGTATTATTGGAAAAAGTAATTATGCCAAGATAGAAAATGTTCAATATGTGGATAGTTTAAAACATAACATGTTGAGTATTAGCCAACTCTGTGATAGTGGATTTGAAATAATTTTTAAATCCAATTTATGCGAGGTTAAACATTCATCCTCAAGAAAAGATTTTTTTTCTCTGGAATTAGAAAAAAGAATTAGTATGAATTATATCTGGATGATTTGCCTATTGAATCTTATTTTATGTCTATTGAAAATGATAAATGAATTTGGCACAAACGAGATGGTCATACAAGCTTAAACACTATTTCTAAATTATCAAAATAAGAATTGGTGAAAGGTTTTCCAAAAATTAATTTTGAGAGAGACAAAATATGTGAAGCTTGTATCATGAAATCAAATTAAAAGTAGTTTTAAATAAAAAAAAATATTGTCTCAACAAATCATCCTCTCGAACTTCTTCATATTGACTTCTTTGGTCCTATCAAAACTCCAAGTCTTAGTGGAAAAAGATATGAATTTGTAATTGTTGATGATTTCTCACGATTTACTTGGGTTCTATTTTTAAAACATAAAGATGAAGCCTTTGAGGCATTTCATAATTTTTGTAAAAATATTCAAATTGAAAAAGGAACAAACATTATCTCTATGAGAAGCGATCACGGAGGAGAATTCGAAAATGAATATTTCAAAAATCGTTTTGATGAAAATGGGATATCTCACAATTTTTCCTGTCCCATAACCCCTCAAAAAAATTGAATTTTTGAAAGGAAATATAGAACTCTACAAGAAATGGCTAGAACAATTTTGAATGAAGCCAACATCGAAAAATATTGTTGGGCTGAAGCTATCAACACAGCCTATTATGTTTCAAATCGAGTATCCATTAGGAAAATTTTGAACAAAACTCTATACGAACTATGGAAAGGCAGAAAATCAACTATCTCATATTTTCATATATTTGGATGTTATTGTAACAACCTAAACAATAAAGAAAATTTGAGAAAGTTTGATCTAAAATCTGATAAAGGTATATTTTTAGGATACTCCACATCGTCAAAAGGTTATAGAATATATAACCTTAGGACTCAAAATGTGGAGGAGTCCATGCAAGTTAGTTTTGATGAGTTTGATGACTTGTGTTTAGAGAATGTGGATAAGTATGAAGAAGATGAACATTCATCCTCTAAAGCACACAATCCAAATGAAGAGGACAATTCAAAATCAACCTCTCAGCAACCTCCATGAGGATGGAAGATAGTAACCCATCATCCTTCTGACCTAATCATTGGAAATACTAAGGATGGAGTCAGGACTAGGCAATCATTAAATGCAAATCTTAACATCATGACCATGATATCTCAAGTTGAACCTAAAACGGTTGATAAAGCAATAAGTGATAAATCATGAATTGACGCTATGATGGAGGAATTGTCATAATTTGAAAGAAACAAAGTATGGGATCTTGTGCCCAATTCTCAAACCTCATGAATCGTGAATTTGAAATGAGCATCAAAATGTTAAAATTAAATTAATTGTTTATTGTATTATGTTTCTTGGTCAAAACTCATACTCCTTATGACTAAAAGTCATTTCCAGATAAAAATAACGCCCTCCTTTAAAATTCAGAGGATGAGCAACTCATATAGGCTTCATCCTCCTCCATGGAAAAAACAAAAGTCATCTTGGTAACTAATCCGCTATCGCACACAGATCAAATACAATTGATAAAATGTAAATAAAGGTAATAACTCGAGTCGTTTCGCAAGGACTTATGATATAATAATATTAACCAAATTGAAAGTTGAATTTCAAAATGTTTTGCTTTTAATTTTTTTTTTTTTTGTTTTAATAGATGAGCAAAACGATTAATCCACTTATTCGAGTTTCAGACCTATCACAGATTCTATCAACGAGTTTAATTTCTAATTTGTGATTTTATTCTTATTTGACTATAGAATTGATCAAACAAGCGTAATCAATCTTATGTGAATCCAATTTCTTTGACTGGATGAAGCATCACAATCATCAAAATATTACAATTAATGATCAAATGTCGCAGAATTATAATTCAATTAAATTAGAAACCGAAACCAAATTCTATCAAATGAATTCAATAGATCCTATTGAAATTCAATTTAAGCAATCAAAATATCAATATAATCAGATAAACATAAATAGAATCATTAAGTGAAATTGACAGTGTAACCTGAATCTCAAGGTGTTGATGAAACTCTGAACTTGTGGATTAATATTATAAAATTAGTCTTCCATGAAATTAAAATAAAAAGGGTTTATTTCTTTTATAAATATGAATCCGAAAATTTCATCCCTTAGAAAAGAAAGAAAACTCCCAATATATAGTACTCGATTTTGGGCTTTGCGGTTTAGGGTTTAAAAACAAGTGACCGACTATTTAAAATTATTACAAAAGTCCATATTACGAAATCTGCAATTTAGGCCTAGTAAAGTTCGGCATTGGAGTTTTATTCCAACACAAAAGGTGTAGCCCTGATATTCAGCTTTCCAACGACTGCTCGTATGCGCCAATCCGATATCCAGAGCTCAAGGTTTGGCCTACAGAGCGAACAAGGGTCAAAATGTAAATAATAAAATTATAATTCAATTTCGACCCAAAGTTTAGAAACAAGCTAAAAAATTATTCTAAGCTATAAAGAGCTTTTACAATACCAAACTAAAAAGCTAAAAACATGTGCCCAAATGCTATGATCAGTAACCGCTCCTTCATGCTTGTGCGTTTCCCGCTGTTGACTTTCAGCCTTTCTGCACGCCACCTCCTCATCTCCCTACATTCATTAAATGCTATAACGGCGAGTATGTGAGCGTGCAAACTGTCACCTCCTCGTTAGCCTAATCCATCATGATTACCTACTCTTTCCTCTTCCTCTAACGGTTACATATATCAAACCTCCTTTTTCAAATTCAAATCCCATTAAAAACTCTTGTAAAAATCACCATTCAAAAATCTAAAAACAATGGCTTGGGCCAAACTCTCAGCAAAACACAAAAACACATATATTGCTCCAGAAAGCTATGAAGATTACTCAAGTGATGAGTATGAATCCCAAGAGGAAGAACATTCTCAAGAGATTCTTCAACCCAAACACGTTAACGTTATCCATCCTCCACTGTACACGGCCCCTCTTCCTGCCGTTACCTCCACTCTTCCTCATCTCAAACCCAAAATGTCATCATCATCAAAAACCTCATCATCATCCCCTATATTCATCCTGAATCATATATGGAGTTCTCTCCTCCAAGAAATCTCCACAAGAAGACATTATTCACACTATTGAATTCGATGACTCAGAACAAACTTAGTCTGAAGACTCCATACCCAAAACGCATACCTCTAAATCATATCGAAAAGTAGCCACCTCCAAAAAACCCTTATCTCACAATCCAAAAAAAACCATCAAAAAATCCCATTTTTGAGTCCAAAGACTTGGAGACTAGATACTTCGAGAAATGGAAAGATAAATCAGTTGTTAACGGCAAAACTATTGATCTCGAAGGCCTAAAGAAAGGAGGTTTCAATGTTGAAGAAATCTTTGACCAACTAGGTTGGACCTCCTTCTTGCGAATTGGTGAACCCCAATATCCCAGACTTGTTAAAGTTTTTTATGTCGCGACCAGCGTATCAAAAGGAGATACTTGCATTAGCATGGTCCTCAAAGGGGTTCATTTGGAAATTACCCCTACGTCATTATGTCAAATATTGGATATTCGTGACGAAGGATCATACTGTTTCACTGAGGCTTGGTAATCAATTTGCAAGATCTCTAGAACCTCTGTCCTCAACAAAACACTCAGTAATCCTCCAAAACCACAGGTTGCCTTCAACCTCCTCCCCATGTGCCGCATTCTCCACAACATATGCGTACATTCGGTTGTGCCTCGAGCAGGGAGTTTAGAAATAGTCATTGAACTTTACCTCTTACTTATTCACCATCTCGTCTCCAGAACTCCTCTCCATTTGGGTAACATTCTTTTCTACTTCAAGTTGAATGTTGCAAGACTTGGTAGGTCCACTCCTTATGGGATGATACTTACCAGAATTTTTAAATTTTTGAAAATCTCTCTTGAAGATGAATAATATGTATACTTAAACAAAATTTTCTCCTTGAGAAATGTCAATCAAATGAAACTCAAACCCGCATACAAACCTCTCACCAAGGAATTCACCAAAGCTAGTTCCTCACCCATAACAACAAAGAAAATATCATCTACAACTCAGTCATCCACAAAGAAAAAAATTCAAAAAATCACTCTAAAAACTCCAAAATCATCACCATCAACTACCCATCCTCCCTCTGAGGATGACATCACAACCCCCATCCAAGAACAACAAACTCCTAAAGCACAAATCACCACTCCACCACTTCACTCTGCTGATCACTTCCTATATCATTATGCAAATCTCATTGTTTCTCCAACTAATCTAGAAAATTGTGCTCTTGTTGAGGATGAACCAAAGGATACTCCTCCACAGCTTATTGAGGAAGGTGAAGAACTCTATTTTGATCTCAATCTCACCCATCATCAGTTCTCACCTCCATGTACACCTCAAGTTTCAAAGAATACGAACACATCCCAAAATTTATAAGATGCTTTCTTATTTCCACCGTATCCTCTTGTGAGCCCATCTCAACATCCTCAGATTTCCTACACCTTGTCTTAAATTTTTCCATCGCCTTAAAAGTTTAGTGTTGTTGATGATGTCCCTCTTATTCATACTCTATTGATTATTTCATTAGTCCCAACAACAACTCATGATGCCCCTTCCAAAACTACCCTACCTGAGTTTATCGGTCGGTTCAGTTCCATAAACTCATTTTTGGCAAAAACAAGTGACAACTCATCTCAGGACGAAGGTGTAAGCTTTCACATCTTATCAACATACCATGGCTCAATTTGTCCTTCTTTTGGAATGGATCACTAAACACCTCATAACCATTATTGTTCCAGGCGACCGTCCTCATGTGCCCCCTGTTAAACCTCCACCTACAGAACTCCCCCAACCCTCTACCTCGTCCTCTTCTGGCGACTCTTCACCATCCAAATAGTTGGAAGGATCGTTCCATTTTTTTTATGGTTGACAAATTTAGGGGGAGAAAGATTATGGCCAACATTTTGTACCAGAGGATACTTTTTGAAACTTATATTTCAATCTTCTTTTTATGCTATTTATTATCTTTTTTTCTTTCTTTTCTGAACCATCTTTTTGTAATCTCTGCCTCAAAGAAATGAAGTCACATTTTGGTTCAAAATAGTTATATCAAAAAACATTCTAGCAAATGTTGAGGGGGAGTAATTATTTTTAAAAAATCAAAAAATTACACATGATTAAGAGGGAGCATAAACATTTCACCACATAATTTATCATATTAAAATCATAATCTAAAGAATATAGTCATAATCAAAAAGGGGGAGATTGTTGAGACAAAATCTCTCTTAAATTGTTTTAATGGTAACAAAAGAGATAATACACTCAGAGGATGAATCTTTAAAGAGAATGAACCTTTAAAAGAGAGAAACAAATCATAAGTAGAGGATACATGCCAGAGGATGAACTATAAAAGGATAATATTCCGGTTCTATTCATCCTTGTATGTAGGGAATAGCCAAAAATACCAAAGTACGAAAAAGGTTGTATTTAACAGGAAAAGAAGAATCCTACAAGTCTTGAAAAAGGAAAAAGGGAAAAGTACAACTCATGTCCAAAATTCGTGGAAGATTAAACCTCCTATTCGAGGATGGACTGCAAACTCATCCTCCTAAGCTCATATGCTTCAAGTTCAGCTGAATGATAATCTAGTAAATTAGACCAATAACCTTGGACAATTGATCAAGTCTTCAACAATCATCTAACTCTTTTTCTTCATGGATAAAAGTTCATAAACTCTATAAAAGGAAGTGACCTCTTTATCCCAAAACACAACAACTACTCATACAAAGAAAATTTCTCAAAGCTTAGAAGATCATTCCCACCATCTCTTTACACTTTCTACAATCCTAAACTATATCTTTAAGAATATCCTCTTAGAAAGTTCTTGTAAAGAGAAAAATCATACAATCATCACAAAGTCATTTATTTTGTATATTCCAAGTTATTATACACTTGATAATATTTGTAATAAAAAAGAAACAAAATTGTAAGCCTGGTGAGGTTAAGAATATACACAGTAAGAGTTCCGTAAGAGGACAAGTCGGTTTGAGCTATAGTTAAAATTGTAGCGTACATTGGGTGAACAATATAGATTTGGGTGTGCCATTTTGTATACTCTCTCCTCTTTATTTGATTAACTATTACTTAATGTTTCAAATTTCTATACTCTAACTTTTATCCTCTCATAGAAGATGTAATGTTAAAAGATAATTTTTTAAAAACTCCAATAGCTCTATTCAACTCCCCTTCTAGTGATATTTTAGCTACTTCAACACCAAGAGTCTTAGAAGAGAAATCCCTTTATTATACATGTATTGATGTAAGTTAGTATGTTATTTATATCAATGAATTGTTTGTTTAATTTATTTTAGAAATTGGATCATATATTACCTTATTAAATTTTTCCATTGATCAGGGAACTATAATTATTGATCGATAAAGCCCTCATAAATACTAAAATTCAAATATGTCGTTATTAGTGGCTGAAAAGCCCTCACTAAGGACTATAATATCAGCTAGATTTTGTGGCTGCCTAAGCCCTCACAAAATCACAACGTTGTCATTTTGTGGGGGGTTAGACCGCTACAAAAATCAGTTAAAATTATAGTCCTTTGTGAGAGCTTTTTCAGCCACAAAATCACCCTTTTATGAGGGTAAAGGTCGCCACAAAGGCAAGCCATTTGTGACCGCCCAGGCCGCTAAGAAATCAGTGGATCGTTACCCGTTGTGGCTACAAAGGCCGCCACAAATGCCCAATGGACCGTTGTCAGTTCTTGCTGCTTAGGCCACCATCAATTCATTGCTTTCTGACCGCAAAAGCCGCCACAAAGGCTTTTGTTACCGTTGGATTTTGTGGCTGACTTTGTGAAAGCTTCATGTCAGACACTACCCGACATCAAGTTAGTATTTAATACATTTTAAATATAGATTAGTAAAATATGTGATATTATTAATATAAGATATTTTTATATTATTTTTAAAATATATAAAAAGCTCGTCATTCGAAATGATAGTAGATTTGTTTTAAAGAAAATAGAAATTATGTTGTTTACATAATATATGATAAATAAAAATTAGAAACACATGTAAAACTTATTGATTTTAATATAACTATTTTTTTAAAAATATTATTAAAATTGATGATATTAATATTTGTTGTTAGTCATTAAAAAGATTTGTAGTTGAGTTCGTATAAAAAATTTATATACTTTAACATTCTCTTTTGTTTATAAGGACTTATTTTATGAAAATTTTCATTGAAAATCATTTAAATTTTGTTTTTGGTTTATATATTTCTAGTCTCTATAATGATTTATTGTATTGTTTGTAAATGTTCCCCTATTTGACATATAAAGTATGTCATAATTTATATATAATGCTTTTGAAAAATAAAGCAATTTATACATAAAACATCGATATATATATATATATACACATAAATTATATATTTATTTAATTTTCAAAATAAACATATATATTTACACACATATATGGATATAGACCATAGTTGGATGTACGATAGGAATTTTCCTGGAAGGAAGGGTCTTAAACAACGTTTTGCTAACAAGATTGAAGACTTTCTCAATTTTGCGAGAGTGCAGAAAATTGTCGAAGATGAAGGCGGGATGAAATGTTCATGTTGTTTATGTCGATGTAGACGGTTTAAGAGTGAAGATGAAATAAGAGTGCGTTTATATGAAGATGGATTTATGCCTAACTACTGGATTTTGACTAATCATGGGGAAGAGTCTCTAATGGCGCCTAATACTAGTACACGTGTGGAGAATAACATAGGTCCTTCAAGTAGTACTAACTTGTTAGGTGTAGATTATTATAACTATCAACACTTTGAGGTGATGAATGACATGATTTCAGATATTGTTGGGGTTAATTTGTCATTCAATGAAGATCAATATGACGATACCGATGAACTTCCAAATAAAGAAGCTCATAGATTTTATGGTCTTTTGAAAGAGACAAATAAACCATTGTTTGAAGGATCTCCAAACTCAAAGTTATCAATGTGTATTAGACTGTTAGGTCTAAAGTCTCAATTTCATGTTCCTGATTTAGCTTTAGATGTGATGAGTAAAATGATGCTAGACGCAACACCTGTTAGAGATGGTTTGCGGCAAAGTTATTACGATGCTAATCGGTTAGTGTCAAAGTTAGGATTGGGGTGTCAAGTGGATTGATTGTTGTGTTAAAGGTTGCATGTGGTATTATGACAATGAATTTTGTATAAATGATGCCAACTTAGTTGAATGTAAGTTTTGTCAACAACCAAGGTATCACCAAAGGAATAACTCTAGGGTAAGTAGGGGAAAATCAATTCCAAGGAAAACAATATTTTACCTACCTATTGTATCAAGATTGCAGAGAATGTTTGCATTAATACAAACTGCAGCTATGGCTCCTCATTCGACTAGTGGTTGTGTACTTGAAGATCAAATCCAATTTCAAACCATGATGTCTCCTCCAACACAAATTAATATTACTTTTGAGGGACTTCTATCGTCGAATAATATTCCAGCAAATAATGATGGAGGGAGTGAAGTGATTGATCAGAGGAATTATTATGATGATTGATTTTTTTGAATAATATTTGATAATTATATTTTTGGTTTGTATCAATATATTATACATTATTATTTAATTATGGTGTGTTTAATTTTTGGTTTGTATGACATAATTTATTAATTTTGGAATATTTTATTTGGTTTGGTAGTAATTACTTTAATTAATATTAATATTATATTTTTATAAATAATATTTAGTTTAATTTTTAAATTAAATTTAAATTATATTTTAATATTATATTTTAAATTTAATATAAATTTAAATTTTCAATTTATATTAATATTAATTTATTATATATAATATCATTTTTTTCATATTAATTTTGAATTTTTACAAAATTATTTTTTTAATAAAGTCAAAATTTTGTGGCAGCCTAAGAACTCACAAAATCTTTTTTTTTATTCGTTTCATCCTTTGTGTGGCCTAAACCCTCGCAAAAGGAGAAATTTGGGGAGGGCGGGGCCCCCACAAAAGCTTAATTTTTTAATCAGCTTTAACATTTGTGGCGGTCTAAGCCATCACAAAAGCTAGAATTTGTGGCGGCCTAAGCCCTCACAAAAAGATGAATTTGTGGCGATCTTGACCCTCACAAATGGTAATTGTTAAAATATTAGAAAATATCTTATAATATCTTTTATATTATATTAGAGTATTTTGAGTTATTTTCTATGACCAATTTATAATCATAGAGAATCTTATAATATCTCTTATTATTATTATTATTATTATTATTATTATTATTATTATTATTATTATTATTATTATTATTATTATTATTATTATTATTATTATTATTATTATTATTATTA
>NC_021165.2:41550271-41605143 GCF_000331145.2 Cicer arietinum
TTATTTTGATCCTCCTTGAACGATCCCGCCTCTATTCCGCTGCCGAGTTCCCAACAATTAGGAAATATAATTATAGTTTCTCTTTTCTAACATTCCAATATTCGGTGAGATTTTTTTTTTAGCTTTTCGTTTATTTTCAGTAGATCAGTCGCAACACTGTTCATCGCGCAGTACTGTTCACTGCGCAAAAAAAAAATAAAAAAAAGTAAAATATATATATATATATATATATTAGGGTTCTATAAACTTTCCACAACCCATTAGGGTTTGGCGCTCCAACCAACTGAGCTAATAGCACATAATACCCCATGAAGGTAGCCCTTATAGGTAGGGGTAACAACGGGTGGTAAAGTTTACTTTGAGAATCACTACTATTTGCATGGTTATTGGGGGATTTTGGTTGATCGTTATGAAGAGATGATTGAGAATTATCATCCTGGTTTTGATGATCATAGTGGCTACTTGTGACTCATTTTGTGGGGTGTAAACCATGTGGAAAATTTGGGGATTACCCTGTTGAAAGGTGTTTGAAACAAATGGATCGTGCTTATAATTTTCGGGATAATAAGATATTGCAGATGTATGATCTTACTCACAAGTCACTTGCTAGTAGAAGGGATCAGATTTTTGGTGGAGGAAACTCTCCGGCCTTTGTCGTGACAGCTGTTGCAGTCCTTATGAGTGGGCTCTTAGCTGACAGGTTTGAAAGATTTGCAATTCAACTGATGGGATTTTTCTTGGTGCACGATTATTCTCTCTTTGATGGTTCCAGATCTGCCCTTACTCTCCAATTTTGATCAGCGAAAATATGTGTCATTGTTCAAACAGCCGTTATCTCTCCTGTTTTGGACGCATTTTCTTATTACGTTGATTGATCATGACTTTGTTTCGTTAGAGTCACGTTGCTTCCTCTTCGGTGTTTGTCATGCAATTTAGTTCTTACTAATATATTATAAAAGTGGCTTTTATTCCCACCGACGATCATTTCTGTGGTGTCCCTTTTTCCACATATGAATTATATTAGTGATGACTTTTTCCGTTAGTGGTTATTCTAACGGTGCCTTTTATTTTCATGACTTTTCTTCTTGGTGCACGATTATTCTCTCTTCGATGGTTCCAGATCTGCCCTTACTCTCCAATTTTGATCAGCGAAAATATGTGTCATTGTTCAAACAGCCATTTTCTTACTAATATATTATAAAAGTGGCTTTTATTCCCACCGACGATCATTTCTGTGGTGTCCCTTTTTCCACATATGAATTATATTAGTGATGACTTTTTCCGTTAGTGGTTATTCTAACGGTGCCTTTTATTTTCATGACTTTACTTTGGCAATTTGTCTCAGATGCGCTGGCCTTGCCTTTCTCTCCTTGAAGCACGCCTCTCTCTCCTTGAAGCAAATTTAAGTTTAAATATTTTGCCTCTTCATTATTATTGGTTTGAAGCTTCCAAATGCAGTTTTTTAGAAGAACGGAGCTTTCTTTTTTCAATTGCCTTCCATGAATTTCTCTCAGGCTGATGATTAATCAGACTATCTGGCTAGGCTATATTTATAGCAATTCTCTCCGACTTCGCATGCATCCCTGAGTTGCCTCTCCATATTTTTTATTATTTTGTGGAGCAAAATATTTTCTTGTAGCAAGCTAAAGCTTAGTAAGCTTTAGCTTGAGGGGGAGTGTTAGAATATTAAAAAATATCTTATAATATCTTTTATATTATATTAGAGTATCTTAAATTATTTCTTAGGCGAAAAAATCAAAATGTATGGCCGTTTTGGCCGCCATAAAGCTTTGTGACTAGCTTATTTGTGACTGCTTAAGGCCGCCACAAATGTCTCTATTGTGGCTATTTTCCCTCCTTTGTGAGGGCTTTTGGCCGCCACAAATTACAGCAATTCTTGTAGTGTTATGGTACGGGAGACACTACAAGAAAACACTCCATTTGTGGCCAACTTTACAAATACTTTGTGGCCGAAAAAGACCCTCACAAATTACTGACCGAATAAGCCCTGACAAATACTAAAATTCAAATTGGTCGTTATTTGTGACTGAAAAACCCTCACAAAAGACTACAATTTCACCTAGATTTTGTGGCTGCCTAAACCCTCACAAAATCACAACGTTCTCATTTTGTGAGGGTTTAGGCCGCCACAAAATTCAGTTGAAATTGTAGTCCTTTGTGAGGGCTTTTCAGCCAAAAAATCAGCCATATATGAGGGTAAAGGCTGCCACAAAGGCAATCCATTTGTGACCGCCACAAAATCAGTATACCATTGCACTTTGTGGCTGCAAAGGCCACCACAAATACTCATTGTACCGTTGCCCGTTGTGGCTGCTTAGGCCGCTACAAATTCCTTCATTTCTGACCGTAAAAGCCACCACAAAAGCTAATTATACCGTTGGATTTTGTGGCTGCTTTGGCAGCCACAAATGATCAATAATTTTCTATAAATAATATAACTCCCCTTATAATTTTTCATTTCTACCTTCTCTCTAAACTTTCTTTTTAAAATTTTTTCCCCACCTTCTCTCTACAAAAAATATTTCTCCAAGTTTTTTCTCTACTTTGTATCTTGAATTTTGGTATGTTTATATTATATATTTAGTTTTTTTAATTTTATTTTTGATTTGAAGTTATTTATTTAATGAATATTATTTAATTTTTAATTTGACAGTTGTGATATTGTGTTTATTTCGAAGAGTTCTCAGTTGTGTGAAAGCTTTAAGTTAGACACTACCCGACATCAAGTTAGTATTTTATACATTTTAAATATAGATTAGTAAAATATGTGATATTATTGATATAAGATATTTTTATATTATTTTTAAAATATATATAAAGCTTGTCATTCGAAATGTTAGTATATATTTGTTTTAATAAAAAATAGAAATTATGTTGTTTACATAATATATGATAAATAAAAATTTGAAACACATGTAAAACTTATTGATTTTAATATAACTATTTTTTTAAAAACATTATTGAAATTGATGATATTAATATTTGTTGTTAGTCATTAAAAAGAATTGTAGTTGAGTTCGTAATAAAAATTTATATACTCTAACAGTCTATATTTTTGTTTATATATAAGGACTTATTTTATGAAAAAATTTATTAAACATCATTTAAAATTTTATTTTGGTTTATATATTCATAGTCTCTATAATGATTTATTATATTGTTTGTAAACGCTCCCCTAATTGACATATAAAGTATGTCATAATTTATATATTATGCTTTTGAAAATAAAGCAATTTATATATAAAACATCGTTATATATATATATATATATAATTTATATAGTTATTTAATTTTTAGAATAAACATATATATACACACACATATATGGATAAAGACCGCAGTTGGATGTACGATAGGAATTTTCTTTGAAGGAAGGGTCTTAAACAACGTTTTGCTAACAAGGTTGAAGACTTTCTCAGTTTTGCAAGAGTGTAGAAAATTGTCGAATATGAAGAGGGGATGAGATGTCCATGTTGTTTATGTCGATGTAGACGGTTTAAGAGTGAAGATGAAATTAGAGTGCATTTATATGAAGATGGATGTATGCATAACTACTGGATTTGGACTAATCATGGGGAAGAGTCTCCGACGGCGCTTAATACTAGTACTCGTGTGGAGAATAAATAGGTCCTTCAAGTAGTACTAACATGTTAAGTGTAGATTATTATAACTATCAACACTTTCAGGTGATGAATGATATGATTTTGGATGCTGTTGGGGTTAATTTGTCATTCAATGAAGATCAATATAACGATACCGATGAACTTCCAAATGAAGAATCTCATAGATTTTATGGTCTTTTGAAAGAGACAAATAAACCGTTGTTTGAAGGATCTCCAAACTCAAAGTTACCAATGTGTATTAGACTGTTAGGTCTAAGGTCTCAATTTCATGTTCCTAATTTACCTTTAGATTTGATGACTAAAATGATGCTAGATGCAACACCTGTTTGAGATGGTTTTCCGCAAAGTTATTACGATGCTAAACGGTTAGTGCCAAAGTTAGGATTGGGTGTCAAGAGGATTGATTGTTGTGTTAAAGGTTGCATGTTGTATTAAGACAATGAATTTGGTATAAATGATGCCAACTTAGTTGAATGTAAGTTTTGTCAACAACCAAGGTATCACCAAAGGAATAACTCTAGGGTAAGTAGGCAAAATCAATTCCAAGAGAAACAAAGTTTTACCTACATATCGTATCAAGATTGTAGAGAATATTTGCATCAATACAAATTGTAGGAAAGATGATATCGCATTATGAGAATAGAAAAAATTCAGGTGACTTGCGACATCCGTCTGATGGTCAGGCATCGAAACACTTTGATCAAATGCATCCTGATTTTGCGTTAGATCCACACAATTTAAGACTTAGATTATCCTCAGATGGATTTACGCCTTACATACAAGCATCGTCTACTCCTTATTCTTGTTGGCCGGTTATTGTTACTCCTTACAATCTTCCTCCTGATATGTGTATGTCTAAACCTTATATGTTCTTAGATGTCGTGATACCAGGACCTTCTGATCTTACAACTGTTATTGATATTTTTTTACAACCTTTGATTGACGATTTGAAGAGGTTATGGAATGGTGTCTTGACATATGATATTGCTCGGAGACAAAATTTTATGATGAGAGCTGCTTTGATGTGGACCATTAATGATTTCCCCGCTTATGGGATGTTGTCAGGATGGGGCACCCATAGTAAATTGGATTGTCCTATTTGTATGGAAGATACAAAAGCATTTACTTGTCATATCCGTCATCTTCACATCAACTTCCTCAACCTCAACCAAATCAAACTCCATACCGACCAACTATGCCAACAATTGGCTTGATCAGACCAGATTTAAATCAACCTCAACCAGCTATGACTCCTCATTCGACTAGTGGTAGTGTAATTGAAGATGAAATCTAATTTCAAACCATAGTGTCTCCTCCAACACAAATTAATAATACTTTTGAGAGACTTCTGTAGTCGGGTAACATTCCAACAAATAATGATGGTGGGAGTGGAGCGATTGATCAGAGGAATTATTACGATGATTGATGTACTTGAATAATTTGATAATTTTATTTTTGGCTTGTATGAACATATTATATCTTGTCCTATTTAATTATGGTGTGTTTAATTTTTGGTTTGTAAGACACAATTTATTAATTTTGGAATGTTTTATTTGATTTGGTAGTAATTACTTTAATTAATATTAATATTATATTTTTATATACAATAGTTATTTTAATTTTTAAATTTAATTAAAATTAAAATTTAAATTTAAATATTATATTTTAAATATAATTTTAATTTTAATTAAATTGTAATATTATATTTTAAAATTTTAATTTATATTGATATTAATTTATTATATATAATATCATTTTTAATATTAATTTCAAATTTAATAAAATAATTTTTTTAATAAAGTCAAAATTTTGTGGCGTCCTAATCCCTCACAAAATCTTTATTTTTTAATCCGTTTTATCTTTTGTGGCGGCCTAAGCCCTCACAAAATGAGACATTTGTGGCTGATTCCCCTCCTTTGTTAGGGTTTTTGGCCCTCACAAATTCAATGAATTCTTGTAGTGAGACTTGTGTGTTAATCTCTGACATGGCCGATCACCGGTGGCATAATTAAGATCCTTCTCTGCTTGTCTAACTCAAGCCAGATAGCAGCAATCACTCGAAATAGTCATATGTGGAACACCTCGAAATAGTCATATGTGGAACACATGCAAGTCCAGATTGAAAGATAAGAGAGCCAAGTCTATCTCTTAAGACCAAAAGGAAATGTTGATGGTTACGCCAAGAATAATCCAGGACCAGCAATGGGGGACTCATTAGAAATTCTTACACAACAATCCCAAAATCCTTCTATTTCTATGATTGGGATGTCTTTTGAAGCAGAAAGGGCAATTAGAATTAGAGTTGAACAAATTGCTCAAGATGTAGTAGCCCAAACTCAAATGGCTACCAAGGTCACCGAAGAGGCTAGGGAGAAATCAAAGAAGTTAGATAATGACTTTGATGCGTTAAAGCAATTTTTTGTAGATAAAATTGACGCTTTGCAGCGTCAATCAGTTGGGGGATCATCTAGTGCAAGTCATCCTCCATCGCATCCTCATTATGATGATGATTTGGACGATATGTCACTAGAAGAACCTTGATCTTATAGTTATGCTTACTTTTTGAAGTCGTTGGTTGAAAAATATGTCATAGGTGTCTTTGTTATGTTGTTATTTCATACTATGTTATTATTTTGTAGTTTGAGAACAAATGATATTTTATGGTGCGTTTGTAATGTTGTCAATCCAATGAATTTTTGTTCAAACATTAAGTATTTTAATGTTTTTTAAGTATCAATTATTTTATTAGACATAAAAATATAATTGAGCAAGTGCAAAAAAGGGGGAAAAAAATTAAAGCAAGACGATACACGTTTAGTTGACTTTTCAATTATTGATTGTAGCTTCGGCGTAACGAACGACATATTATTTATAAAGTTGACTTTTATTTAATTGTTGACTTTTGTTAGTTGATAATATCGTTGGGGTAGCCGATGCTAACTAATTCATCAACTTGTTGACTTTAGCGATGGCTATCCGACACAATAGAATTTTTTCAAATATGGTGTCAACAGATATAAACTAGCATCAGATTTTTATTTTACTGGTAGCATCGACTTAGAGTCTTATCTGAATGAAGCTAAATATAGCTTCAGATGCCATTTGTCAGACGCTATGTATTAGCTTCGACCGTTTTAGCATAGGCCCGACACTAACGTTAATTGGACGCTAAATCAACGTTAGCATCAACTTTTAGCTTGTTAGCGTCGGCTTTTGGCCGATGCTAAAATCAAATTTTCTAGTAGTGAATCCGTTTTGGTCCTTAAAAAAAGCTAATAAACTGCATGACACGTGGGCCTATAAATACACACCAACACATCATCTTTTATGATACATTAAAAATTAATTTTTTTTTATGTTATTAATTAATAAATTTATTTATTGATCATTTAAAAATTTGTGTTATTTTAGAAAGAAAATAAGAATAAAAGTTAAAAGAAGGGTTTAGGGGTTTTTTTGGAAAATTCTTCATTCTTTTAATGTTGATTTGACGTTAGGGATCAAAGTCAATTGTCCCTTATTTTAGAGAGTCAAAATCCAAACAAACAGACTTACAAGGATTAAAATAAAAAAAATGGTATATTTGCATAGACCAAAGACATATTTAAACTATTTATATATATTATTAGTAGTAGTAGTATTGTTATAATTACTATTATTGTTTTTATGTTAATGTAAAATATGTGTACCATATAACGGATTTGTTAAAGGTAAGTATACATAATTATTTGATATTAATTGATCTTATTTTGAGAGAAATTATTTCGTTGTTCCGATAAAAAGATTATCTTTTATTATACTATTTAATTATTATTAAGTATCACGAATTCAACTTAATCGAGTGTCAAATATTATTAAGTACACACCAACACATCATCTTTTATGATATATTAAAAATTGACTACTCCATCATTCACACATAGATAACGAGAAAATTACACATTATGGCAGCAACTAGTGAATTAATCAAAAGAATATTGATAAATTTTAAAAGAGTAGTTACACCTTTTAACTCTATTGTGTTACATTTATTTTGAGAATTTGAGATGATAAAATAGTTAGATAATTTGAATAGTAATTTTTATAAAAATATATTTTGTCAAAAACGTGAATTCATAAAATTCAGGATTTTATGAAACACGATCTTAAATTATGAAATTGATTTATTTACTATTTTGTTTATTGAGTTGCAATTTTTAATGATTGTTTAAATATGTATCCTTTGAAAGATTGTTTTATTATGTGTTCTTGAATGATTGTTGTTATTATATATTTTTTTAAAATATTATATTTTAAATATGACTTTATCAAGATGTTTGTAAAAAAATAAATTATTTTCATTGTATGTGTTTGAGATGATTATGTATGGGTCTAGTATCCACAATTATTTATTCGAATGAGCTATGTGCTCCTTATAAAGTCTTATACGACAAATGAAATGTGTTTTAAACTTCACACAGATTGGTCTTATATCCCACACTAGATGATTTGATGCTCCACCTGATGAGATAAAATATACTATGCGGAAGTAATACATCTGCATATAACAATATCATTGAATTGATTGATCATTTTCTGCAGAAAAAATATACGTATTTGATTTATCTTCTTATTATAGATGTGAACTATTGTTGATTTTAAACTGTTTTTTTTTATTGTAAAAAAACTGTTTATTAAAATAATAAATAAAATAATTTTCTAAATAATAAGAAAGTACATTACTAAAATAAGACAAAAACAGATTTTAAAATAATACAAAAATATATTTTCTTTAGTAAAAAATAGTATTTTTGATATAATAAATATGGTAAAATAAGTTTTTTGTCCCTATAAAATTAATTTCGAAAGTTGTTTTAATCCTTCATAAAACAAAACATGATTCACCTTTTAAATTTTTGAATGATTTTGTATAGAGATAATTAGAGCATTATTAATAGTTCCTCCATGCAAATTTATAATTTTTTAATTTAGAATTAAATAAATATGAATTTTTTAAATGTCAAATGGTGAAGATAAAAATACTGAAAATATGAACATAGAAATCAAAATTTTGAGCTTATTTTTTATAGAAAAACTTTTTATAGTATTATAAATTTATCTGCAAAAAATTATTCAAAAATATATGTTCATGTTCTAGCATGAACTAAAACTCTTTGTATAATAATTTTGTAAGAACTAAAAAGTGTGATTTTTTTGGAGGGACTAAAAATTTATTTAACTCTAATCAATTATACAATTATTTTTTTTAAATATTATTATTTTAAGAAGTTGATCATTTTTAAAATAATCAAAAAACTGTTTTTTAATAAAAAAAAAATATAAAAATTGAATTTTTCTATCAAAAGAATATATTGTTTTTAAAAATAATAAATAATATATTCTTAAAAATAATAATAAATATTATAATTAGTTTATTAAAATACTTAAAAGAAAGTTATTAAACGGATTTGATGGATATCACCCATTGAAACTATGATAATAAATGGATTGGATGGGTTTTTATTTTAAAAGGATAGATTGGATTGAATTTTTTTCCATAACTTTTAGTGGATGGTTAATGGATTGTTTTGATCCACCCATTAACATCCAAATTCAAATCCATACAATCAATCTATTTTTCCATCCCTAGAGAATGGTAACTTGAGGAAATAGTATAGTCTTGTGAAAAAGGAGGAACAGGTATATCTGGCCAGGAGGTCAGAGAAGAAATTTACTTCGTTGATTGATAATTGTTTTAGAATATTTTTTTATCTTTATTTAAATTTCAGTATGTTGTTTCTTTCGTTGAGTTAATAATATTAGTTAACTTTTTCATATTTTTAATAATCTCAATTTCTCTCTAAAATCTTCAACTTCTCCGTTTAATGAATCCACTATTTTGCATTGTTCTTCTTGATTGTAAGTCTGATTTGAGTATTTGAGTGAAATCAACGTCAAAAAGAGCGTGTGAACAATTGTTACATTATCCATTAATTATGTTTTTGACGTGGGGTAAGTTTTCTTGACCCACTTTCGGTATTCACTCTTTAGAGTTTGTTCTCATATTTTATTTTTGACGTTTATCAATGAATTATAGAGTTGCAACGATTGGAGGACGTACAAGGAGTCGAAGAATCAGAGGCTTTTTATTTGTGGACTCAAATTAGTGTTGAGATAAGGTATGGGGTGATAGAACTTTTGAAGTCATTAGTATATTATTATGTGAAATAAACGAAAAAATCGTATTTCTTAACAATTTATTTGGGTCTCGCTATGCACAACGATAATCCTATTTGGTAATAATTGAATTAATATGACATATTAAAGGTTTTAGGATTAAAATATGAATTAGAAACTTTTATAAGGTGTTGTGTAGTTTAATTTTTTACAAATGTGTATATGTAAAGAAAGTTTAAGTTTATATGTTGTGTGCGCTGAAAGTTTAAATTTTCGTAATATATATGATTAAGTTTGAATCTTTTTCCTTCTGTTTTTCTAGTTACAATAATGCCGTTTGTATCGAAGAATATATTTACATTTCCATTAGTATAACATTAAGAGGTTCACAATTTCAATTTCTTCTTATCATCTTATGGTTTTATATAAATTCATTTTCGTATTATTTTTTATTATTATGTTACTGATTAAAATATTTAACTTCATGTAGAAAACTTATTAATTTGAAAAATATTAGATTTACTCAGAATGATGTTTTATTATTTTCCTATGATAATATTTTATTATTTATAATATTTAATTATTATTGTTATGTTATTTTATAATTGATAATTAAAAATATTTTTCACTTTCAATTAATTGAAAGCTTCTTTCTCTTCTGATCTACCCGTGAATATATACATATATTAAAGAAACTATGTGATTGTTTTTGTTCAGCCTTAATAACTCTTTTTGGTTGTTGTTGTTGGGGTTAATTTCTATTTTGAATGGAAGAGAAAATATATTTTCTCTCTCTCTTTAAAATCCGGAAGTATATTAAAAAAGGGGATGGCTTTTCTTTGTTTCTGCTTGCTATTTTGTTTTGAATGTGAAATTAATGTTGTTATCATATTGTTGTGTTACTTGAGAGGCAAGAAAAGAAAAACCCTATATAAATTATAATAGCCGAACCCGAAACTAAGGTAAGGGGAAAAAGATTTGTGAGGTGTTTGAATTATGTAATGAGTGAATTTTAAATAAATGAGTAGGAATTCAACTTAGAAACTTTATTAAATTTGTTTGAGTTGTTAAAGTTATAAAAGTTAAAATTTGTTTTTTTTTATCAATTTGGTGTTATGAACAAAAAGTCTTAAATTGATTAATTAAGTTGGTAAGTTTCAAATCAAAGTTGGAAGTTAATGTTTTTAATTTAAGAGTATAATTTTGAAGAATTTCTTTTTATATGTCTTTACATTTATGTAATTTGCTTTTTTAGTGTTGAAAAATACTCAAGATTATTGAAACTAAATTTGTGATGTAGAGAACTGGAAAATATGTTTGACTATGTTTATGTCGAAAAATTTTCAAAAAAAAAAGAAAATGAAACAAAGATATCATTGCCATTTTCTTTAAGTAAGTATAGAAAACAAAGTACGAATTTCCTATGAGATGTATTTGAAACATTAAAAAAAAATACATATTTAAAAAGTTACGGTTTTTAACAAGTTAAAGTGTTGTTGTTTTTTGGTTACGAGCTGTTATCAATTTTGTTGAAAAATACTTCGAATTTGGGAGTGAAGATTTTTTGATTTGCAATTTGGAGTAATAGATAGAAAATGATCTTTACTTGTTTTTCAAAATATTATTAAAAAGAAAGAATTAGATTTTTGAAATTGTATTAATTTTCAAGATAATCAAGATGTTGGAATATGTCTCCTTTGACTTTAAATAATAGTATGAATTGAATTGTGATAAAAAAAATTTAATGATTTCAGCTAGGTTATTGTCAAATTGTTTAGATGAGGAAAACATATTCTAAAGGGATTAAAAGTGTGGGCCAATTTAAGAGGTAATTAATATCGCAAGAAATTATTTTAGACTGGCCCACATTATTGGATTGAAGGAAATTGTACAAGTGAGATTTTAGTAAAGTTTTGATGAGATAACGATACTTGTTGAGAAAGTTAACATATGAGTACCCCTTCCAAATTTTTAATTTTTATATATAGATATTTCATGTTTTTAATTGTCATTATATGATTGATTAGTAGATGTGTGTATTCGTGACCCTTAAACATGTGTGTTTGTATTATATATGTTATGAATTTTTTTTGATGATGATTGATACGAATATGCTATATAAAATGGATAATGAGAATTATTAGTGTTTGAATGAGTTTTATTAACTGTATTTATATAATGATTATTGATTCACAAATCATAATATTAAAAGACGCATCTAATATAATTTTATCGTTTTTTTATATTTAGAAGTATCTTTTGGCGAATTTAATCACACTATACTCTTCATGACCAATTTTGACTAAATTAACCACTCAAATTAAAAAAAATTAACAAATTAAAAATATTTTTGTTCGGTATAGAAGAAAACAAATTTTCCATTGACAAATAAATAAACAATTTTTTTGCTAAAAATCAAAACACAGTTGATTAGACGGTAAAACATGATTTGCATTGCATAATGACATGATGGAACTTTAATATTACCAGCTATTACTAGCTGTAGTATTAATTATCAAATTAATCTAATTTCTTTCTTCTTTAATTTATAAAATTTCAACTTGCAATTAATGTCAACTCTTTTATCTCTCTACATGTAATCATATGTATGTCACAATTGATATTCATATATATCCAACACCAAGTTATATACTCACCTAACCATTTCCACCGTACGTCAACGTGTGTACCTTCATCTTCGTTCTTATAACACTCAAAATATCAAAGAAAGTGAAAGAAAACATAAGAAACTGTTCGCAATACACATAACACACCATGAAGCTCGTTTGGTCTCCAGAAACTGCCTTAAAGTCTTACATAGATACCGTTAAATCCGTAAGTATATATACCTTTCAACCTCAACAACAAATAAATTAAATCAATTCAATCAAATATTTATATATGTTTACTTTTAGTTTTCTTTTTTTTCGTTTTAATTTCTTTGTCATTTTCATTTTTTCATTTTGGTTTTCCTCTCTGAAATTTTTTATTTTACAATATTTTAAATATATTATTACGTAAATTATATCAAGATTTTTAATCGTAAGAATTTCAGTATTATATGATTTATTTATTTATTTGAGTATCATATAAATTTTGATTTGAAAAGAAAATACATACTAGAAGTAATAATCGTTTTCAAAATTTTGTTGAAAGTAAATGCCCCCTCAATCACGCATGTCAACATACTTTTCTTTTTTTACCATTTCCTTCTATTTCCATTTTCATTTCTGCATAATTTATTGTTTCCAAATTTCAATTTATTATTTAGCATCCTTAACTAAACGCAATCATTTTAGATAATATATATCAAGAATAATTGTAACTAATATTTTTAAAAACAAGAATAAATCATAATCACAATCTGTTTGTGACAAACACGTAATCCAAATTAAAAACTTTGTTGTTATTATATCGAATCTAATCTAATTTTAATAAAAAAATTGTTTAAATTTTTTATGATAATGTTTTTATTTTGCAGTTTGAAAAATTCAAAGAACCCGGAATAGCTGAGCTTCTATCATCCATGGCAGCAGGATGGAACGCAAAATTCATAGTGGAATGTTATTCCCACGGCGGCCCAATTGCCGCAAGTATCGGCCTAGCAGTTGCCGCTCGCAACACGGGTGCACGACACGTATGCATAGTCCCAGATGAAGGGTCAAGATTACACTACACAAAAGCCCTAGCCGATATGGGAGTATCGCCGCCACCGGAGATAGTTCCCGGGGAAGCGGAGACGGTGATCAAAAGCTTAGATGGGTTGGATTTTCTTGTGGTGGATTGTAGACTTAGAGATTTTGCTAGGGTTCTTAAAGTCGCGAAGGTTAGTACAAGAGGGGCAGTTTTGGCATGTAAAAATGTATGGCAAAGAAATCTTTCTTGGTTTCAATGGAATATGGTTCTTGAAAGAGGCACACGTGTGGTTAGATCGGTCTTTTTACCTGTTGGAAAGGGTTTGGATATTGCTTACATAGGGAGTAGAAACGGTGTAACTTCATCTAGTACTTCAAAGGGTACTCCTAGCCGTTGGATCAAGCACATAGATCATCAATCAGGAGAAGTTCATCTCTTTAGAGGGAGTAATGTTTAATTTTTTTCATAATTAATAAAGGGTATTAACTTTTATGTTTGAATATTAATAACTAAATTATAAGAATATGTTTATTGATATGGAGAATATATTTTAGTAAAAATTTAAGTGTGAAAGTGTTTCACTCGGTTTGAGTTGTGGAAATATAGTCAAAAATCCGTTTACATCACTGAACAAGTTAAATACGTCGATAAAGTTAATTTACTTATTTAAATCCGATTTACCAAGTTCAAAATATGAAACTTGTTACTGGTTACTAAAACATTGATTCATATGCTGTATACATCTTTTATAGTGTTAGTTAATTATAATAGTTTGATCTATTAAACAGTTTGACTTTCAATATATATATCAAACGATTTCTTTATTTAATGATTTGTGATGGGTGGACAATAATACAAATGTGTGCTTAATTTTTTTGTCAAAAAAAAGAAAATATAATTACTAGATAGTAATTATACAACTCATAAAATTAGACATAGCAAAAAGGAGTGACATAGACAGTTTTAAAATTCAACACAAATTAATCATACAACTTCAATTTTAAAAAATCCGAAGTTCTAAAATTCAAATAATCAAAATAATAAATTCAACACAAATTATTCATACAACTTCAATTTTAAGAAACCAAAGTTTTAAAATTCAAATCATCAAATGGCTTTAAAAAATAGGAAGATAGAAATGAAAAGTTTTGGGAGGAGAGGATTTGAAGAGGTTTGTTTTTATTCATAATACAAAATTCTCTTATTTTTGGAGAACTTAAAAATTATATTGAAGTAGGATTTTGGAGGATTTTGAAAGACTTAAAAGATAAATATTTTATATCATTTTCATGTTGTTATAATACTCTATAATAAAAAATATATTCATCATAAATATTTTATACAAAATTAATCTCTTAAAAAATGTAAAAATTTTCTCTCTATTTTTTTTTTATTTTTTATTTTTTATTTTCTTCTCCTTCTATAAAGCCCTCCCTTCCCCTCTCCTCCATACTTTGGATTTTGGAAGGGAATGTTTTGGAGGGCTAAGCCTATATATATTTGATATTTTAAAAAATTTAAAAGAACACCATGATAAATGAACATATAATATCATGTTGTTTTTTTTTTTTAATTTTTTTAAAAATATTAAATATATATCAAAATATGAACTTAATCCTACAAAAGCCCTTCAAAAACCAACTTGCTAACAGACCATAAAAGTTACAATATCTCCAAGTTCTTTGAAAGTGAATATATTAATTCCAACAAAATATTTCAAATCATTAAAATAAAAAAGGTTTCAAATAAACCTTTTTCAATTATCATCTTCATCTTCAAGAGGAGAGTTGAAAACTAAAGTAACACCATTGAACAACAATTCACTTATAATAAATAACAAATGTTAAATATAAACTTTTAACTTGACAGTTTATTACAAATAGTGTAAATAATTGAATTGTCAAACTCCATTAATTTTAGTGAGTAAAATAATATTTTTATTGTCCACTTTAAAATTCAAGTCACCTATCAACATAAATATCAATATAAATAATGATAAATCTAAACAAACTATACAAAATTATAAGACTGAATAAAATTTTTGGTCTTTCACAAAAAACATACGAGACAAATTCATGGTGGAATGGAAATAAACCATGATTTAGAAAGTGTAATTTTGCATTTCAAGGGCTTTTGTTTTCACCAATTTCATTTTTACTCGTAGTCACATGGACGTCGTTAATGACTTAAGAGTACTCATCATTTTTCATATGGTTCAATAAAATATTGAGGTTCATTGACTAAATTGTCTAAGTTTATTTTTTTAGAGACCAAAATGAGTTGTTTTATAACAAAGACTAATTTGTCCTGCATATTTTTTGTGAGAGATCATAATATCTTTCTACTCAAATTATCATCTATTTTGGAGATATTCAAATTCGATTGCATAATTTTAAAAGATAAATATTCTCATCACTCCATAACAATTACATATTCGAAATCTACTATATAATGATATATTTTTATAATTTTGTTTTTTTTTAGATAAATGTTTATATGTTAGTTTAGTTAGTAGTTTTCTTTTTCATTAGGATTGAACCCTAATATTTTCAATCATTCAACACCTTCCACTCTAACTCAAACTAGTTTAGCTTCTCAACCTCCACCGAACTACTTTTAAAAATATGGGGGATATGTCTGCGTTGATGATGTTGTTGGAACTTTACTAATCAAATAAATTTATTGATGGAAGAAAAAATATGCTCTTGATGCAATTGACTTTTTCACCTTATGTATACTGTATGTGGTATATGCAAGGATATATTGAAATTCAAAATGGTGCTAGTGGGTATTATAAAATTATTGTTTAAATTATATATTTTCCCTCATGCTAATTAGTTTAATGCGATACACAGTTTTGCTTATCAACATTTTTAATAATTTCGTAGAGGTTTGACTTCGTTGATAATTACTATATTATTTGTATTTGCATTATTTATTGAAAATGGCGGCGTCGTACTATGGGTTGAGGGAAAAATCCATAGGGTCACATTCGAGGGCTTTTATACTCGTTAGCCAAATTTGTCTCTTTGTGCGGTATTCCTTGACAAAGTCTTAGTGATTGATTATTTATTTACTTTTTGTAGAAAATATTAGTATAAAGAAACAATGTATTTATATAAGAAAAACAACACAAAACACTAAAAGTGCTTTAGATAACTCTCGTAAAAAAGGAAATTGGTTAACTGACGAAGTCAGTATATATGATTTAATTGGTACTATATGATTTAGTACTATATTATGTTCTTTGGATATTCCACAGGTTTAAAACAAGTAAATTTCCATGTCATGAAGTTAGAAAATTTATCCTTTTATTTGTATTTAATTTAGTCTTGATTTTATGTTAAGCACGAGGTGTAAACTCTTTTTTTCCCCTTGGAAAAGACGAAATGTATGACCCCACTTCAAGCACAAAGTATATTTGGAGAGTGCAAAACCAATTACAAATATTTACGAGGGAAATTTCTAAAATATATTTGAAATTCTCTAATAGTTGTATTAATGTAGCAAAATTAAATAACTTAATGTACCACTTGGCCAAGTGGTTGTAATGTTTGAATTTAATTCAAACCGATGCATATTTTAAGTTACCAAATGTTACAATCTTTCTCAAGAGTTGTTTTCTTTCACCAATTATATGACTTTAAAAGTAATTTTCTTTTACCAATTAGTATGAACATCTCTATAAATAGAGATACTTTAGAGGCAGAAAGAACACAAGACAAAAATTCATATCACACGAGTCAAGATTATGTCAAAAATATTTCTGAGTCATTTCTTCTTTTCTCTAGTTCACGAGAGTAAATGAAAGAATTTTATTCTGTAAACTATCATTGATCGATATGCTTGATGTGAATGTGCAATTCACTTCAAGGATTCCAAAGTATCCTGAAGGGAATTCTCTGGTTAACCCGTTTGCATCCAATATATATAGATTGGTTGGGGCGAATCGAACATAAAGCTTAGTGTGATACACACACTTTGAAATTTATTTGTGCAACCTTCATCATCATCAATTTCATCATCTTCTTGTTCAAGATTTGCAGCATACCCCCAACAATAGATCTAACAATATTATTGTGTTTTGAACAGGACTGAAGTCTAGTCTGTTCCAACTCAAGCCCAAATACTATTCATTAAAGAATAAGAGGTTAGCAACATAATAAAAGGGTTTCAAGCTATGAATACCAAAACTCACCTAGATCTCCTCCCAAGGCTACACAATGGCACTCATGATCCTCAAATCATAATCTCACCCATACAATGGTGGAAGGTACACATTATTCTAACATTAAAACCTCTCACTCTAAGGCACAAAATTAAATACTTGATCTTCGAAGTGTGTGTAGGTATACAACGAACAGTCACAATTCATCACCATAGCACCATCATATTCTCATCTCTCCAACAATAGATCTAGGTTCACTCTGGATCATTGTGAAAGTGCAAACACGAGAATGGGGTTGAATTGTGTTTGACTAAGTTGAATTATTTTTGCTAATTTATTATAATTGGTTCGGGTTTGGTGATTTACTTAGAATAAAAGTAGTAGCAATCGGGTTAAGTGATCAAAGGTAGAAGTAAAACCTAAATTGCAAAATTAAATTGACACAAGAATTTTTCCTGGTTCACCACCAACTTGGTAGCTACGTTCAGTCCCCTCATTCAGAAGAATTCAAGCCAAAAATTTAAAACTTGAATTACACTACACCTAACCCTACAAGCCAGTCTTCTTAAAATAACCTAACACATATTGACTTTTTGAGAAACACAAACACCTTGACTTTACAAGCCAAGTCTTCTCAACACAATGTAAAAACCTACAAATTGCTTGAGGAACACGAAAGCCACTATCATACTGGATTACAAGAATTTGGATTAAATTGGTTTGCTTCTAATAAGCTAATTGTAACAATGACTCTATCACTAAAAAACACTTAGAAAATATTTCTTTTGAACAACTGTTTCTCTAGACCTTAACCTTATGAACTCTAATGACTTAAGAAATTTTGTGCTCGTGAGCCCATTGGTGTTCAATGTCTACAAACTATATATTTAGTGCTCCCTTTTGAACAAAGTCCCTAATGAAGCGATGTTTGATTTCTATGTGTTTGGCTCTAGAATGTAGGATTAAGTTCTTGGTTAGGAAAATGACAGGAGTGTTATCACAAAATATGGGAATGTTACTCTCAAGAATCTTGTAATCTTCTAGTTGATGTTTCAACTAGAGCATTTGAGAACTACTACTAGCTGCTAAAATATACTCAACCTCTGCTATTGACATTGAAATTGTGCTTTGTCTCTTACTTAACCTTGAGAATAAGTTTTCACCAAGAAATGTGCATTTTCCACTTGTATATTTTCTCTCAAGTTTGTTTCAAGCATAATCACCATCACAATAGCCACTTAATTTGTACTTAGTAGATTTCTTGTAGAACAAGCTAAGATTGGCAGTACCTTTTATGTATCTAAGGATCCTCTTAACAACAATTAAATGAGATTCCTTTGGATCAATGACCCGCTGTCGCACATGGGTCAAATACAATTGATAAAATGTAAATAGAGGTAATAACTCGAATCGTTTCGCAAGGACTCTGATATAGTAATAATAACCGAATTGAAAATTGAAATTAGAAGGGTTTTTTTTTTAGATTTTTGTTTTAACAGATGAGCAAAATAATTAATCCACTTATTCGAGTTTCAAACCTATCACATATTCTATCAATGAGCTTAATTTCTAATTTACGATTCTATTCTTATTTGACTATAGAATTGATCAAACAAGCGTAATCAATCCTATTTGAATTTGGTTTCTTTTATTGGACTAAGCATCACAATCATCAAAATATTATAATTAACGATCAAGCGTCGCAAAATTGTAATTCAATTAAATTAGAAACCGAAACCAAATTATGTCAAATAAATTTAATCAATCCTATTGAAATTCAATTTAAGCAATCAAAATATCAATATAATCAAATAAACAAGAATAGAATCATGAATAGAAATTGACAGTGTAACCTGAATCTCAAGGTGTTGATGAAACTCTGAACTCGTGGATTAATCTTATAAAACTAGCCTTCCATGAAATTAAAATAAAACTGTTTATTTCTTGTAGCAATTTGAATCCTAATTTTTCCGTCTTTAGAAAAGAAACAAAACGACCAATATATAGTACTTGATATTGGGCTTTAGGGTTTAAAAACAAATGACCCGCTAATTAAAATTATTATAAAAATCCAGATTACGAAATCTTCAATTTAGGCCCAGTGAAGTTTGCAATTGGTCTTTTCTTCCAACACAAAAGTTGTAGCTCAGATTTTTAGCTTTCCAACGCCTACTCATATGCGCCAATCCGATATCCAGAGCTCAAGTTATGACCTACATAGTGAAAAAGAGTCAAAATACAAATAATAAAATTAAAATGCAAATAATAAAATTATAATCTAAATTCAACCCAAAGTTTACAAACAAGATAAAAATATTAATCTAAGCTATAAAGAGCTTTTAAAATACCAAAGTTAAAAGCTAGAATCATGTGCCCAAATGCTATGATCAAATTTTCCCACACTTAAACTTTTGCACTCCGAGCAAAACAATACATGCGATTCCAAATATTCTTATGAATGCAAAGTGGTGAGAGAAAAAAAAATATTTCTAGCTTAAGGCAATCATGAATAGATTTGTTATCACAACCAAGGCAAACAAGAGGATAAATTAACTAAAGAATGTATCATAAGTGATAGAGTCCTCCAAGGATATAAAATTCTCTCAAAGTGTTTACACTCAAAGTGTTTGGGATACTATTTACACTCAAAGCACACCATGAAAGTTAGCACTATCATAAGCTTGACAAACCTCTATAATCTATATTTGAAACGCATGCAGATAGTGATCAAAAGGTCTTTATTTAAGTTTTAATGTGGCCAAGGTAAGGGCGAGGTAATCCTAAGAAGACTAAAGCTGAAAATCAAAGAGGATAAAGGAGTAATGTTTAAGAGAAAAAAAACATTAAGAAGTAACTCAACAAAACATCATTGATTTTTATTTTCCCACTCTCTTTGCTCACAACACAATCATTTTTCCTCATAATATTTTTTCTTCGTTTTTCTTTTCATTTTTTTTTTTCATTTTTTTTTCATAACCCTCAAATTTAAACAAACAAGTTGAGCACCCCTACAATTATTTAAGGAAAGACTCCTTTATACCCCAAGGTTGAGTCAATTCATTGTTTTTCACTTTTAGGCTTGTAATGAGCTATATAACAAAGAATAGGTTAATTAGGCTCAATGGGGCTTACACAAATGGATAATTGTAGGGTAGGCTTATTTGGCTAGTAGCTTAATCTGAAACAAATGCCTAGATCATTTCAATATATGCATGCGGGCAAGAGTCAAGTCAAGTTCTGGCGTAACTAGCAATCATGAGTGAGATAACACAAGAAAAAAAAATGTAAAAATGTATTCCATTCATAATAAGGCTCAAAAATCTCACAAAGGTTAATGACTTATCACAAATGATACAAAAATTAGCGTTTTAATTCAATTTATTTTACCAAGAATGCAAAAATACTATCCAATCATGCCGGTCCAAACAAACTCTCAACATTTACAACCATAAAATTTGATGAAAAAGCATATGCAATGCCCATTTTTATTTTTTTATTTTTTATTTTATTTTTTATTTTTGTTAATTAATTTTTTATTTTTTTAAATATAACAAATAAAATCCTAAAACAAATAAAATCCTAAAACAAATAAAATCCTAAATAATACCCCCACACTTAAATTACACATTGTCCTCAATGAAAGTAACAAGTCTAAAATAAGAGTAAGGAAATGGAGCTCCCTATTTAAACTTTAGTGTAGGTGGGCTTTTCCAAGGAGAGTTCTTCTACGATAGCATCTTCAAGCACAGAGCTCTCATGGAATAGCTTAAGGCGTTGTCCATTTACTTTGAATATTTTCTCGGTGTTTTCACTTTTTATTTCCACTGCACCATGAGGAAAAATGTTAGTAACAACAAAAGGGCCAATCCACTTCGATCAAAGTTTTCCAGCCATAATTTTCAAACGGGAGTTGAACAATAGCACTTTTTGACCAATGGAAAATTATTTCCTAGAAATCATCTTATCATGAAAGTGCTTATTTTCTCTTTATTGATGCGAGAGTTCTCATAAGCTTCAAGTCTAAGCTCTTCAAGTTGTTGCAATTAAAGTTTTCTCTCCAAACCTCTTTCTCCATCTCAAGATTACAACTTTTGACTGCCCAATAAGCACAATGGTCTATTTCCACTGGGAGGTGGCATGCCTTACCAAACACAAGTCGATAAGGGGACATCCCTATTGGTGTTTTGTAGGCTGTTCTATGAGCCCAAAGATCTTCTTCAAGTCGGTGGTTCCAGTCTTTCCTGTTTGGTTGTACCATCTTTTATAAAATCTATTTGATTTCCCTATTTGAGATTTCATCTTGCCCATTAGTTTGGGGATGATAGATGTAGAAACTATGTGCACAACCCCATACTTCTGAAGCAAAGCGTCCATGGTGCGGTTGCAAAAATGAGTGCCTTGATTACTTATGATGGCTCGGGGTATTCCAAACCTGCAAAGAATATTTGATCTGATAAAACCTACAACAACTTTAGAATCATTAGTCCTAGTGGGTATTGCTTCCACCCACTTTGAAACATAATCAACAACCAGTAAAATATTGACACAACCAAAAGATACAGGAAAAGGGCCCATAAAGTCAATGCCCCACACATCAAATACTTCACATAAAAGCATATGTTGTTGAGGCATCTCACTCCTACGAGTGATTGATGTTCCTGCTATTTGACATTGCTCACAAGTTTTGTAAGTCTCAAAAGCATCTTTAAACAAAGTGGGCCAAAAGAAACCCGATTCTAAGACTTTTCTTGCTGTTTGTTGAGGACCAAAATGTCCTCCAATTTGAGAGGCATGACAAAAATGAAGAATGGATTGAGCCTCATGGTGGGAAACACATCGCCTAATCACCTGGTCACTATAGAATTTCCACAGATATGGATCATCCCACACATAGTATTTGGAATTACTTTTAAGTTTGTGTATTTGTGTTTGGGATGCATCTGCAGGAAAGACTCCAACAACTAGATAATAAACTAAATTAGCAAACCAAAGAGTTACCTCACGCAGCTGTAACAGTTGCTCTTCAGGAAAGTCATCTTGAATGGGGATGGGGTCCTCATCCATCTGCTTAAATGATCCGCCACCAAATTTTCAGCTCCACTCTTAATCTTTAATCTCTAAATCAAATTCTTGGAGTTACAACATCAACCGGATCAATCTCGGTTTTGCTTTTGGTTTCTTCAACAAAAACTTCAAAGTTGCATGGTCAGTAAAAACAACTACGTTCGAACCTAACAAATATGATATAAACTTATCAAGTGCAAAAACAATAGCTAAAAGTTCATTTTCAGTGGTAGTATAATTAGCATGTGCAGAATCTAAAGTCCTAGAAGCATAATAAATAACATGGGAAACCTTACCAACCCTTTATGCAAGGACTCCTCCCACGACATAGTTAGTTGCATCACACATAATCTCAAAAGGGAGAGTCCAGTTGGGCAGCTGAATTATGGGAGTAGAGGTCTGTGCTGCCTTTAAGAAATCCAACGCCTTCTTGCATTTGTCATCGAAGGTGAAACTGACATCTTTTTGCAACTAATTTGACAGTGAAAGATCTATCTTGCTAAAATCCTTGATAAAGCGTCAGTAAAAACCTGCATGGCCAAGAAAAGAATGAATCTCGCGGATGATAGATGGGTGAGGCAAATTTGAAATAATATCAATCTTGGCAGGATCCACTTCTATCCCATTTTTAGAGATCAAATGTCCCAAAACTATGCCTTGTTCAACTATAAAGTGACATTTGTCATAATTCAGTACAAGGTTAGTTTCAATACATCTATGCAAAACTCTATCTAAATTGTTCAATCATGCATCAAATGAAGAATCATACAGAGTAAAATCATCCATGAAAACTCAATACAATTTTCTATCAAGTGAGAGAAAATACTAATCATGCAGCGTTGGAAAGTTCCAGGAGCATTGCATAGGCCAAATGGCATCCTCCTATAGGCAAATGTGCCAATAGGACAAGTGAACGTGGTCTTTTCTTGTCCCTCTGGTGCAATATAGATCTGAAAATAACCAGAAAAACCATCAAGAAAACAATAATGTGACTTACCAGCCAATCGTTCAAGCATCTAATCAATGAATGAAAAAGGAAAATGACCCTTTCTAGTTGCGTGGTTTAGTCTCCTGTAATCGATGCATACCCTCCAGCTGTTATGCACTCGTGTGGGGGATAAGTTCATTATTTTCATTTATTAACCACTGTGAGTCCAGTTTTCTTAGGGACTACCTGCACCGGGCTCACCCATTGACTATCAGAGATGGGGTATATAATGCCTGCTTGCAAAAGCTTGGTCACTTCTTTTTTAACAACATCCAAAATTAATGGGTTAAGTCGCCTTTGGGGCTGCCTAACTGATTTTACCCCGTCCTCCAGTAGTATCCTATGCATACACATGGATGGGCTAATACCAGGAATATCAGCCAAGGTCCATCTGATTGCCTTCCTGTGTTTTCTCAAAATCTGCAACAGCTCATCTTCCTGTTCATCGTCATGTTTGGCTGAAATAATCACAGGTAACTTGCCACTTCATTCTAAATATGCATATTTCAAAATTTCAGGAAGTGGTTTAAGCTCTATAGTCGGTGGTTATTTAATGGAAGGTACAACACCAGTGGCTGAAGCTAAGTCTGCAAAATCAATTATGTTAGTAGAAATATCAATATCAGCACAATGATCAACCTGCAAGGCAGCTTCTATCTCAGCACACACATAGCACAATTGAGTATATGTATAGAATTCACAAGTATAAGTATCATCAAAACTATAAAATGAAGGAAAATCAGTAGCAAATATATCGGGGTAAATGTCATCAACCAAATCAGCAGACAATTCAATTTAAAAAAATAGAATGCTCTTCCATGGGGTGTTTCATCGCATCAAATATGTTAAATTTTATAATGCTATCACCAAATTCCATGGATAGAGTTCTAGCATGCAAATCAATTTTTGTTATTGCAATTTTCAAGAATGGTCTACCTAAGATGTTAGGCGCCCTGTTGGACTTATTCTCTTCCTCCATCTCCAGAATGTAAAAATCTATAGGAAATATCATTTCATTAACTCGAACAAGTACATCCTCTATAAGTCCAACGGGACGAGCATTGCTCCTGTTCGCCAATTGAATGGTAACACCTGTACTCTGTAAAGGTCCAAGAGCAAGAAAGTTAAAAATAGATGTAGGCATAACATTAATGGAAGCTCTTAAATCTAACATAGCATTTTTAAATTGACTATCGCCTATGGTACATGGAATGGAAAAAGTTCCTGGATCTTTGCATTTCTGAGGCATGGGCTGAATGAGGGCTGAAACATTTCGCCCCATGTTTACTCTTTCATCACCTTTTAACCTTATCTTGTGTGTGCACAAATCTTTTAGAAATTTTGCATACTTGGAATCTGTTTAATTGCTTCAAGGAGGGGAATGTTCACTTCCACCTTCCTTAATGTATCTAGGATCTCGTTGTCCCTATCTACCTCGTCCATTTTCTTAGTCTTCACTGCCCTTTGAGGAAAAGGAAGTGGTATATTTTGCTAAACATCAACAGTTTCATATATCAAAGTTTTCTCCGCAACCATGTTATTTTTCACTACAATTTCAGGTGCCTTTGATATTTCAACAGCTTTCCCAGACTCTAATGTAATTGCACTAACATTGGGAGCATTTGGATTTACTACTGACTGTGCAGGCAATGGGTTTGACCCCTGAGCATGTAATTGATTGATTGGAGTGGCTAGCTGACCAATCTTTGTTTCCAAATTTTGAATGGTGGAATCTGTTCTTTGTTGAAATTGGAGATTCTGGACAACCATCTTTTTAACGAGGTCCTCTAGTGAAGGTGCATTGTTTTGTTGTGTAGGAATATTTTGCTGCTGCTGCCTAGGTTGTTGTTGTGCAGATGAATTCCCCCATCTCAGGTTGGGGTGGTTTCTACAACCAAGATTGTACATGTTAGATGATAGATCATAGTTAGCTTGAGGATTGTATATATTTGCTGCATATGCTTGAGGAGCATCAGCAATTGGATCTTCTTGCAATGTAGGACATGAATCTGAAGGGTGCTCTGGAGAAGTGCAAATACCACAGACCACTGCTTGGGTTTTACCTATTGCCAATTTTTTTTACTAAAGATGTAAGATCATCAAGTTTTCCTTCTAAATTCTTGTGGGAAGAAGCTTGAATTTCATTCACACCCTTTGTCAACAATGTTGAATTGTTTCTAGTTATAAACTGCTGTGAATTAATGGACATGTTCTCAATCAAATCCCTTGCCACTTTTGGGGTCTTATCGACATGTACTCCCCCACTAGCAGCATCCAAAATTCTTCTATCCATAGGTAGCAAGCCTTCATAAAAATATTGGATGAGCAATTGTTCAGAAATCTAGTGATGAGGACAGCTTGACACTAATTTCTTGAATCTGTCCCAAAACTCATGTAATGATTCCCTGTCAATCTGCCTGATGCCACATATTTCTTTTCTGATTGAAGCAGCTCTTGAGGCAGGGAAGAATTTTTCTAGAAACAATATCTTGAGATCATTCCAACTTGTAACAGAACCTGATTGAAGGTAGTATAACCAGTCATTGGCAGCATCTTCCGTAGGTAGCAAGCCTTCATAAAAATATTGGATGAGCAATTGTTCAAAAATCTGGTGATGAGGACAGCTTGACACTAGTTTCTTGAATCTCTCCCAATACTCATGTAACGATTCCCTGTCAATCTGCCTGATGCCACATATTTCTTTTCTGATTGAAGCAACTCTTGAGGCATGGAAGAATTTTTCTAGAAACAATATATTGAGATCATTCCAACTTGTAACAGAACCTGGTTAAAGGTAGTATAACCAGTCCTTGGCCGCATCTTGGAGTGAAATGGGAAGGCTCTCAGCTTAATGTGGTCTTTTGTGACTCCTTGAGGCTTCATGGTAGACCACACAACATGGAATTCCTTCAAGTGTCTGTGGGGATCCTCACCTACAAGACCATTAAACCTAGGAAACAAGTGTATTAAACCATATTTAGGTTCAAATGGTACAATAACTTCAGGATATGTGATACATAATGCATTATAATTGACATTAGGTGCAGCAAGTTGTCTTAAGGTTCTATTATTCGCATCAACCATATTTTGCAACAAGTTGTCAATTTCAGTATCTGACTCTAACTCGTTAACACTAGCAGCTCTATTAAGTCTACGACGTAAATGAAGTGTCCTATCTATTTCAGGTTCAAGAGAATGAAGATTTACAGAACTAGCCCTAGTCATGCATCATCATAACAATGCAATACAAAATAACAATTCTGATAATTCCAACAATGTCCCAAAAGCTAAAATTGAAGTGAAAAATCGAAAACCCTATCAAATAAAATCCAAAAAATATAAAAATACCATAAAAAATTTCTAAACTTCAAACAAAGGCAACACAATATTTTTTGGAATTTTTGGGGAATATGAAAAATTAAAAAAAATTGAAAAAAAGGTCTAAACGAAGGAATCTGGGATTCTGATTGTTGTTTCCATATAAGAAACTTATACAGAGTCTTGTTCCTTGATTTTGTTTTTTTGATTTTCTGGCGAAATTTCGAAGCAATCCGAGACAGTCGTCTAAAAACAGGGTTAATATTATTATCAGAGAGTCCCCGACAACGACGCCAATTTGATCCGCTGTCGCACACGTGTCAAATACAATTGATAAAATGTAAATAGAGGTAACAACTTGAATCGTTTTGCAAGAACTTCTGATATAGTAATAATAACCGAATTGAAAATTGAAATTAGAAGGGGTTTATTTTAGATTTTTATTTTAACATATGAGCAAAACAATTAATCCACTTATTCGAGTTTCAAACCTATCACAGATTCATTCAATGAGTTTAATTTCAAATTTGTGATTCTATTCTTATTTGACTATAGAATTGATCAAACAAGCGTAATCAATCCTATGTTAATTTGGTTTCTTTGATTGGATTAAGCATCACAATCATCAAAATAATATAATTAACGATCAAGCGTCACAAAATTGTAATTCAATTAAATTAGAAACTGAAACCAAATTATGTCAAATAAATTTAATCAATCCTAATGAAATTCAATTTAAGCAATCAAAATATTAATATAATCAAATAAACAAGAATCTCAAGGTCTTGATGAAACTCTGAACTCGTGGATTATTCTTATAAAATTAGCCTTCCATGAAATTAAAATAAAACTGTTTATTTCTTGTAGCAATTTGAATTTTAATTTTTCCGTCTTTAGAAAAGAAACAAAATGACCAATATATAGTACTTGATATTGGGCTTAGGGTTTAGGGTTTAAAAACAAATGACCCGCTAATTAAAATTATTATAAAAGTCCATATTACGAAATTTGCAATTTAGGCCTAGTAAAGTTTGGAATTGGTCTTTTCTTCCAACACAAAAGTTGTAGCTCATATTTTTAGCTTTCCTACGCCTACTGATATGCGCCAATCCGATATCTAGAGCTCAAGTTATGACGTACATAGTAAGAAGAGTCAAAATACAAATAATAAAATTAAAATGCAAATAATAAAATTATAATCTAAATTCGACCCAAAGTTTAGAAACAAGCTAAAAATATTAATCTAAGCTATAAAGAGCTTTTAAAATACCAAAATAAAAAGCTAGAATTATGTGCCCAAATGCTATGATCAAACAACCTGAAATCTTGCACACAAACACACTAAACATAATATTAGGTCTGGAGGCAATAAGGTAAAGCAACGATCCAATCATTCCCCTATATGTTTTCTAGTCAACCTTTCGATATGATTCATCGTTTTTAAGTGAATTGGTAGGGTGCATTGATGTAGCTATAGGTTTACAATCATTCATTTTAAACTTCTCGAGAAGCTCTTTTTGTATATTTGGTTTGCTGTATATGCCTTTTTGAATTTGCTGAATTTGTATCCCTAAGAAGAAATTAAGTTCTCCGATCATACCATTTGAAATTGTAGTTGCATCAAATTAGAAAATGCTTGATAAAGAGGGTCATTAGTAGATCTAAAAATAATGTCATCAACATATATTTAAATGATAAGAATGTCATATCCAATTAATTTTCTAAACAGGGTGTTGTCTACTTGTCATCTTTAAAAAAAAAATATTAAGCAAAAAGTTATTTAGTCTATCATACCATGCCCTAAGTGCTTGTTTTAGACCATACAATGATTTCCTAAGTTTAAATATATGGTCTATAAATTCAGAACTTTCAAAACTCGGGGGTTGCTTAACATAGACTTCTTCACTTATATACCCATTTAGAAATGCCCTTTTAATATCAATTTGAAATAAGATACGAATAGCTTATAACTTGGCCACTAGAGCAAATGTCTCAATGTAATTGTAAGACCCATAATTTTAAAGTACCCTTTTATGTATTTTTGGTGTATTTTGGATTTTGGCTCGGAGGCTTTTATGCCAAAGTTAATAATAATTTGGAGTTTTATGATCAAAAAGGTATTTCAATGCCAATTAGAATTTCTCGTCGATAAATAAATTGAATTTAACTGCGGTAAATACTTTACGGTTAATTTAAGGCGTTTCGGGTGAAACGGTAATTTAATAAATATCTAGATTTTGAGATATTTGTTAAGTTATATTTATTTTATATATATGTTTGCTTGGAGGGAAAAAGAAAGGAAAACTAGAAGGAAGGAAAAGGAAAAGAAAATAGTATATAAAGGAAGGAAGGAAAAAGGAAGAAAGGAAAAGCAAAGGAAAGAAATAGAAAGGAGGGAAAATAGAATTTTCCATCTTCTTCCTCTCTGTTACTCACGCGGCCAAAACCTCCCTTCCTCCATTGTCATTCATTTTTGTTTTCGTTGCTTCCTTTGAACTCGAAAATAGGAACCCAAGGTTAGGGGAGAGTTAGATCAAGGTTTTCGCAACTCCATTCTTCCTCTTTGATTCGAAAACGAAGAAAAACGGTTTTGAGATCCAAACACAAACCCCTCCGTTTCTTCTAGATCCAAACCTCATTTCTCGAAGAGATAGAAGGGAAAGTTGCTCACCTCCGTGCTACGGTGCTAGTGCACTAATTTGGAAGCGGCGTTGCGAGCGGAAAATTTACCGAATTTACTCACGGTGCCGTAATCGTGGTTGTTGTGAATTATGGTTTGAATGTGAAAGTATGTTTGAATTTGTTTCTGTGGAATTTGAAAACCATTAGAGTTAAACGAGTATTAAAAATGGGGAATCTTTTAATACCTCGGTTTACTTAATGTGTATTTGAGGAAAATGTTTAAGTTAACTGGGCGTTGAGAATGGGGAATCTCTTAATGTCTCGGTTACTTAACTATCGTTTTTGAAAATCGTTTCGGTAAATGAGTATTAAGAATGGGGAATCTCTTAATGACTCGTTTACTGAATGTTTTGCGAGAAAATCGTTTAAGTCAAAAGTATATTAAGAATGGGGAATCTCTTAATATGACTGTTTGCTTAACGTTTTGTTTTGAAAATCATTAAGTTAAATCGGTATTAAGAACGGGGAATCTCTTAATGACTTATTTAATTAATGTTGTTTGAAAGTCGTTTAAGTTAAATGGGTATTAAAAATGGGGAATCTTTTAATATCTGCATTTGCTTAACGATTGTTGTGAATGGAGTCTGTGTATGCTCATGCATTTCATTTGGTAAATTGTGTCGACCCGTGATAGGTGACACCTTGGTAAACTGTACTGACCCGTGATAGGTTGTACGTTTACGATTTACTATTTAGTAATTCGTGTTGACCCGTGATAGGTGACACCTCGGTAAACTGTACTGACTCGTGATAGGTTGTACGTTTACGATTTACTATTTAGTAATTCGTGTTGACCCGTGATAGGTGACACCTTGGTAAACTGTACTGACCCGTGATAGGTGGTACATTTACGATTTACATTTTTGGTGAATTGTGCTGACCCGTGATAGGTGGCACCTAGGTAAACAGTACTGGTCTGTGATAGGCGGTACGTTTACGATTCCCGCTTTTTCTTTTAGTAAATCGTGTTGACCCGTGATAGGTGACACCTCGGTAAACTGTACTGACCCGTGATAGGTGGTACGTTTATGATTTACGCATTTTAGTAAATCGTGCTGACCCGTGATAGGTGGCACCTCGGTAATTGGTACTTTGGCCTGCGATAGGCGGTACAATTATGATTTACGGCCCTTCGAGGAGGGTTTTGGTTTGGAATTCCGAGTCCATGCATTTTGGCATATACGCATTGCATTAGGGTGCTTGGCACACGAGTCGTGTTTGATTGAGTTTTATGATTGAGTGATTTGAATTTGATTTATCGTGTTAATTGCGTTGAAAATGCTAAGTGTTATGTGTTGATTATTGTGTGTAAGTAAGATGGTTATCGAGATCCCAATTGCCGTGGTAATCGCGTAGAAATTGCTAAGTGTTAAGTTGTGAACTTGATTAGGAATGACTTAGGTTAATTCATGAATTTTTGGAAAAATGATCAGGGAAATCGATTTCCCAATCGATTGGTATTAAGTCAGGGGCTTGGCCAAATGAACAAAATCGATTAGCCAATCGATTTTGTAATCAGTTTTTTTGAAAATCCCTTTCGAAATCGATTGCCCAATCGATTGGCCATTAAGTCAGGGGCTCAGCTATCCTGTCAATCGATTGCCCAATCGATTGAATCAAGCCAGAGTTCAAAATTTCACTAAAAACCTTCAGGAAATCGATTTGGAAATCGATTGGTATTAAGTCAGGGGCTCCGTTATCCTGTCAATCGATTGCCAAATCGATTGATTCAGCCCAGGATTCTATTTTCATTAAAAATCTTCACCCCAATCGATTGCCCAATCGATTGGCTCAGTGAAAATCCTCAGTTTTAGTTGTATGATTAATTGCTCATGAATCTATCCATGTCTTGTTTTATTATGTGTTAATTAGGAGATCGAGAACTGCATTTTACCTTCATTTTCATTGGCAATGTACTGTATGAACTTTTCGCATATTGAAAATCCTGTTAAGGTGCATGCTTAGTTAAAAAGTTGTTTTGAGCATTCAAAAACTTAATTGCTATGTGTTAACTGTTATTTTCTGGTTGGTGACCCTTTACACTATTGTGGAAATCTGGGCTTTGCCCTCAGATGAGAGACAGGACAGTCCTACCGGTTCGTACCCTACGGACAGGGATGGAGATGGGAACGCTTGACTGCTGTCACGTTAGGAGGATCTCACGGGGCGCGTGGAGATTACTCAGGGTGTATAGTTTTTTGGTAGGATGATCAGATTAGGATGATGTATAGGGACTAGGGGTCCTTCTTTTTGGTTTGGAGTATTTTAGTTTTGGAAAACTGTACTTATACAAATATTATCAGATTGATATCATCTTTGGATGGGTCCCATGTACCAATTGATGTTATGTAAAATGTTTTGGATTTATAATTGAAGAAACTTTTCCGCTGCGTAAATTATAATGACTCAATTATTTATCCAAAAGCATTTCCTGATTTATTTCCTTGTTCGTTTTTAATTACTTTTAAAAAAAAAAAAAATATACCCTCGCTATGAAAAACGGGGTGTTACAGTAATCAATGCTTTCTTGCTGACTATAGCCTTGTGCAACAAGTCTTGCCTTGTTTTTGACCACTTTTTCTTTTTCATCTAGCTTGTTTCTGAAAACCCACTTGGTTCTAATAATTGTTTTATTTGGTCTAGGTACTAGATCGCAAACATCATTACTTTTAAATTCATTTAACTCTTCTTGCATTGCAAGGATCCATCATCTTCCAGTGCTTCATCAACATATGTAGGTTGAATTGATGACATTAGATCCAACAAATTTGTTTCTTTTAGTGATGATCTGGTCTTTAAAGGATCATTTGTGTTTCCTGTAACACCCCGATTTTCAAAGCGAGGGTGTATTTTTTTTTAAAAGGAATTAAAATAAAACAGAGAAAACACATAAGGAAATATCTTTGGATAAATAATTGAGTCATTATAATTTACAAGCAGCGGAAAAGTTTCTCAAAATATGAATCCAAAGTATTTACACATCAAAAAGTGGTACATGTAACCCATCGAAAATAACATGTCATACTGACAATATTAGTAAAGGTATAGTTTTCCAGTTCAAAATAACGTAATAAAAAAAAAAACATATGTTCCCTCTATGTCATCCTAATCTGATCATTCTTCAAAAAAAACTATAGCTATACACCCTGAGTGATCTCCACGCGCCCCGTGAGATCCTCCTAACATAGCTCCAGTCAAGCATTCCCATCTACATTCCCATCCGTAGGGTACGAACCGGTAGGATCGTCCTGGCTCTCATCTGAGGGCAAAGCCCAGATTTCCACAATAGTTGTAAAGGGTCACCAACCGAAATTAACAATTAACACATAACAATTAAGTTTTTAAATGCACAAAATAACCTTTCAACTTAGCATGCACCTTAAAAGAATTTTCCATATGCTAAAAGTTCATGTAACACTTGCCAAATAACCTTTCAACTTAGCATGCACAAAATATCCTTCCATATGCTAAAAGTTCATGTAACACTTGCACAAAATAACCTTTCAACTTAGCATGCACCTTAAAGGTTCTCAATTCAACAAGTAATACATAACTAACCAAGACATTGATAAATCAATTGAGCAATCTGTTATCTAACTCAAAATAAGAATTTCTACTAAGTCAATCGATTTCCTGAAGGTTTTTATTGAAATTTGAACTCTGGGCTTAATTCAATCGATTGAGCAATCGATTGGGCAATCAATTGACAACATAGCTCAACCCCTTACTTTTTGTCAGCCCCTGTAACTTCCCAATTCGATTGGGAAATCGATTTCCCTGCTTATCCTTCCAAAAATACATAAACTAATTCAATCACATTCATACACAACTCCAAATCTTAACACTTAGCAACTCCCACACAATCACCACGACAAATTGGGTTTCAAAATAGTTTTACAATCCATCACACTTACACACGATAATCAATACATAACACATAGCAATTCCAACACAATTACCACGACAACTTGAGTTTCGAAATAGTTTACAATCAGTCACACTTACACACAAAATCAATACATAACACTCAATCATAACTTGATTCAAACACGACTCGTGTGCCAAGCACCCTAATGCGATGCGTATATGCCAAAATGCATGGACTCAGAATTCCAAACCAAAACCCTCCTCGAAGGGCCGTAAATCATAATTGTACCGCCTATCGCAGGCCAAAGTACCAATTACCGAGGTGCCACCTATCACGGGTCAACACGATTTACTAAAAAGCGTAAATCATAAACGTACCACCTATCACGGGTCAGTACAGTTTACCGAGGTGTCACCTATCACGGGTCAACACGATTTACTAAAAGAAAAAGTTGTAAATGTACCGCCTATCACAGGCCAAAGTACTATTTACCAAGGTGCCACCTATCACGGGTCTGCACAATTTACAAAAAAGCGAAAACCATAAACGTACTGCCTATCACGGGCCCGTACCGTTTATTGAGGTGCCACCTATCACGGGTCTGCACGGTTTACTAAAACAACGTAAATTGTAAATGTACCGCCTATCACAGGCCAAAGTACTATTTACCAAGGTGCCACCTATCACGGGTCTGCACAATTTACAAAAAAACCGAAAACCATAAACGTACTGCCTATCACGGGCCCGTACCGTTTATCGAGGTGCCACCTATCACGGGTCTGCACAATTTACAAAAAAACCGAAAACCATAAACGTACTGCCTATCACGGGCCCGTACCGTTTATCGAGGTGCCACCTATCACGGGTCTGCACGGCTTACTAAAATAACGTAAATTGTAAATGTACCGCCTATCACAGGCCAAAGTACTATTTACCAAGGTGCCACCTATCACGGGTCTGCACGGCTTACTAAAATAACGTAAATTGTAAATGTACCGCCTATCACAGGCCAAAGTACTATTTACCAAGGTGCCACCTATCACGGGTCTGCACAATTTACAAAAAAACCGAAAACCATAAACGTACTGCCTATCACGGGCCCGTATCGTTTATCGAGGTGCCACCTATCACAGGTCTGCACGGCTTACTAAAATAACGTAAATTGTAAATGTACCGCCTATCACAGGCCAAAGTACTATCTACCAAGGTGCCACCTATCACGGGTCTGCACGATTTACAAAAAGCATGAAAATGCATGAGCATATACTGACTCCATCCACAACAATCGTTAAGCAAATGCAGATATTAAAAGATTCCCCATTTTTAATACTCACTTAACTTAAACGATTTTCACAACAAACATTAAGCAAACAGAAATATTAAGAGATTCCCCATTCTTAATACTCTTTTAACTTAAACGATTTTCACAACAAACATTAAGCAAACAGAAATATTAAGAGATTCCCCATTCTTAATACTCATTTAACTTAAACAATTTTCAAAACAAACATTAAGTAAACAAGACATTAAGAGATTCCCCATTCTTAATACTCATTTAACTTAAACAATTTTCTCAGCTCGCAACGTCGCCTCCAAAGTTGGTTCCCTAGCACCGTAGCGTGGTAGTGAGCAACTTTCCCTTCTATCTCTTCGTGAAACGAAGCTTAGATCTAGATGAATCGGGGAGGTTTGTGTTTGACGGTTTTGAAATCCCTAACTCCGTTTTCGAATCCGAGAAGGAGGAAGGAGTTGGGAACTTGATCTTTCTCACCCACTAGCCTTGGGTTTTAATTCTCGAACTTAAAGGAAGCAAGGGAAAAAACGAAAATGGAGGAGGGTGGGATTTGAGCGCGCGAGACAGGGAGAGGAAAATGCTTTTCAGTTTTCTTTTGGTTTTCCTTTCTTCCTTTTTCCTTCCTTTCTATTTCCTTTTCTTTCTTCTTTTCCTTCCTTTTTCCTTTCCCTCCAAACATATATCCATTATATATATTAATTATAATTAACAAATATCTCAAAATATCTAGATATTTATTAAAATTACCATTTCACCCATAACACATTAAATTCTTCGTAAAAGATTCACCGCAGTTAATTTAATTTATTCATCGACGAGTAATTCTAATCGGCATCAAAATATTGATCATATAAACTCCAAAATATTAATAACTTTGGCTAAAAAGCCTCCGAGTTCAATACCAGAATACACTAAAATACATAAAGTATACTTTAAAATTATGGGTCTTACATTTCCAATGATTAGCGTTTTTGGATGGGATGAATTGTACTTCCACCTTGATCTTCCTTCTAACTTATCTTGACTGCTTCTGACTTGGTCAAATTCATTGGCTGATGATTTGTCATATTCTGCTAATTTACTTGTATCTTCTAATTTTCCAGGTTCTTCTGATTTGTCTTCATCTGCTTCCTCTAGTTCCAGCTGTTTGTCATCAAATTTAACATGTATTGACTCTTCCACAATTTAAGTTTCCCTAATTTTAAACACTCTATAAACTTTAGATCTTTTAGAGTATCCAATGAAGGTGCACATTTTTGATCTGGAATCAAACTTGCCAAAGTTGTCTTTAGTGTTTAACATATTACAAGTACAACCAAATTGTTTAAAGTAAGGGATGTTAGACCTTTTACCCTTCCGTAATTCATATGGTGTTTTATTCAATATTGACCTAATAAAGATTCTATTTTGAATATAACATGCAGTGTTAATTTCCTTTGCCAAAAAATGTTTCGCAATATCCATCTTATTGAGCATGGTTATAGTCATTTCTTAAAGAGATATATTCTTTATTTTTACAACTCCATTTTGTTGTGGTGTTCTAGGAGAGTAGAAATTGTGAGAGATTCCATTCTCATCACAAAACCTTTCAAAGAACTTGTTTTTAGATTCTCCTCCATGATCACTTCTAATTATTTCAATCTTAAGACCCTTTTCATTCATTACTTGTGGGCAAAATGCAATAAACACTTTGTGGCATTCATCTTTATTTCTTAAGAATTTTACCCTAGTCCAACTACTGTAATCATCTACTATCACAAAGCTATACTTGTTTCCATTTAGTAAGGCTGTTTTCACTGGCCCAAATAGATCTATATGTAAGAGCTTAAGAGGTTTTGAGGTAGAGACTAAGCTCTTATGAATAAAAGAGTTCTTTGTTAGTTCTCTCTTTCGACAAGCTTCACACATAATTTTAGTTTTGTTGCTAAGCTTAGGTAGACCTCTAACTAGTTGAAGTTTATTCAATTTTGAGATTAATCTAAGGTTTGCATGACCTAACCTTTTGTGCCAAATTAATTTTTCTTCATTTACTGACATTAGAAACTTAACATCTTGTTTATCTAGACTAAGCAGATTTATCTTATATATGTTATTTTTCCTATGACATGTAAAGAGTACATATCCACCTTTTTGACTAATTACCTTACATGTTTTTCTGATTAAATATAATATCATAAGTATTATCACTTAACTGACTAATACTTAATAAATTATGTTGAAGACCTTTTACAAATAACATCTTTAATAGAAGGAAATGTGTCATTACCAATTGTGCCTTGCCCCATGATCTGACCTTTGATCAATGTTAGGTCTTAGAACATAAAATTTTCTTCCGTCATATATCTTGAGCCTCCAATGTCCAGGTACCATGATTGGTGTTTTAACTTTGCTGCTGAGAACATTTGCAACATAGATAATTTAGTTCTTAGGTACCCAAATTTGGTTAGGTCCTAATTTGTTAGTGTTGAAATGTTTCTTGTATTTCCTTGTATTTAACATGGGACAAGATAACTTAGTGTGACCATTCTTAGAGGAAATAGTACACAAAATATCAAAGGGAATAACTTTAGGTTCAATTACAATTTCTTCAAATTCTAGACCTCTTTTACCATTTCTACTAATTCCATAAATCACAGAACCATAATTACTTTTTTCCATACTTTTAGCTAGAAAGTATTGGAATGTTTCTTCATATTTATCAAAATTACGTTTGACATTTTCTAAAGGTTTTGAAACTAGAGTATCTTTCAAGGTTTTATTTTCATATTTAACATCAACATTTTCACTTTTTAAGGCATTGATTTTTTTAGTTAAGTTTGCATGCACTTTCCTAAGTGCTTTCAGTTTAGACATAACTTGTGGTTTTTATTTAAGAAATTATTTATGAAATTAATTAAATCAGATCGAGTTAAGTCAGAAAATAGCTCAATTTCTTCATCAACTGATTCACTTCTAGAGTTAGAATCAGTGTTTGTGTTGCATCTTGAGACAGAGTTGGTATGAGCCAGTAGAGCCAAAATTGCTTGTTCTTCATCATAGTAGGATTCATCAAAATCAACCCATGTAGCCATCAAAACCCTTCTTTTTGGTTTGGAATATTTCCTCTAATGTTTCCCCTTTTCCAGATTTGGACATTCAGGCTTTACATGTTCAGGTTCATTGCATCCATAACATATGATGTTTTTCTTTTCATATTTTTCATACCTTCCTCTACTAGACTGCATGGAATATCTTTGAGGAAATTGCTATTTTCTTTTGTGTCGCATCTTTTGACTTTTTATTGATGTGAAAACTATTTCCACATCTTTTGAGGTTAGATTCTAATCATCTAAATTTTGCTATTGCCTGTAGAATCTTCTTCTGCTTGGATTTCAAGGCTAAAGTTGGCTTCTTCTTCTTAACATTTATAATATTATATACTAAATTATTTGAAGAAAACTTGCAGCGGATAAAGAAAATCTGTTAAAGAGAATAAAAACTTTAATATCTAATTTAGGATATCACGTTTCTCTAAATACATATGTAACAATTCAACATTGTTCCTCAATTAAAACAGTGGAATATCAATGAAATTGATTTAACTAGATTTCTTGATTTAATTCCCAAGACTTACTCGTACTAAGTTTTCATATAAAAAGTTATTTGTAATAACATAAGTAAAATATACATTACAACTCTTAATTACCGGTATCACCTATTAGAGCGGGGTTGCTCCTAAACTTGAACTTCGAGACTCATTAACCTGTAATAACTGCGATTTTGAAAACGCAGGGACAAGCCAGTCAAACACAAACAAAGAAGGAGGTGAGTTTTGAAATCATGTTGATAATATAATATAAATAAGAGGAATACACAATTAATCATCAATGAACCGTATCATTACACAAACATTTTTCAAGGAAAAACATCACATTGTATAGTCAAAATCAAAGAAAATCAATACACTTCATTGTAACATCAAATCATTGCAGAAATTATTATCACACATAATACATATTAATCACAACAAAACAATCACAAGAAAATGCAATGCTATGCATGAGCTTAGACTCTACTTCACAATGTGGTACCATTCTAACTTTGAAGTACTTGGTTAGGAGGCTTGATACTATGCCACCATCCCAGTGGACGGATAATTCAAATTGGCCCTGTCCTCATAGATCCTCTCAACTCAACCCGAGACACATATACATGACAGTCGAGGTAAATGTGTGTTGCATGCAAGCTCCCGACATTTGGAGTGCTACCTCAAAGTCACCTAGGAATTCCCCACCCAAATACCTCTAAGGTCTAACAATCTTGCCTTAAGGCTCAACAACAGACCGCCACAATCAGGCTCATTCAGTTGTACTTCCCCGAAATCACTAGGCTTTCCAGGCCCTACCTATATGATGACAAAATAATCTTCCCTTCACAAATTCTCAATATTTATTCTCTCCCCTCGTTGGCCTATGATACTCCATTAAGACTGTCATCTCAACCACAAATTGGAATCACAATTATTTCACCAACTATGGGGTTATTTCAATATTCTCATCACAAATTCACAACATCCTTATCATTAATCATATCTCATCACAAATTTATAACATTACTATCATCAACAATACATCATCACATAGACTTATCACAAATTTATAACATCATTATTATTAATTATACATCATCATAATCACATAAACTTATCAAAATGAATTCACTTTTTATTATCACATCACATAGACACGTCTAATCAAACATATACATAAAATTCATTCGATATCCAATATCACATTAATAGCAAATATCTCACATTTAATAAAAATAAATCAAACATCACAATAATATCAAATACCACACATTTAACGGAGTTAAATCAATCAACACTTTATAAATATTTCTATTCCATATTTTAATCTCAGAATTCCCATATTTTTACATTAATCAATTTATCACTCAAAGGGCTACTGCCGTACGTAGCGAGCCTCGGATGAATCGTTGAACAATACTGTTTTCCCGTTCATCTCACAATATGTTATACTCATGAATTCAAACGCTCTCTCACCACTTACCTTATTTCTACACTTACACACGCGAATACGATTCCACGAGCAAACAATCTTTGTTCTTTGACTCTTTGTCCTTTAACCGATCTAACTCGACAGTTTATGGGTAAACGTCAAAATAAATTATGAGAAGATACTCTAAAAACTAAATTCAAAATTCGGTCAAATAAAATTACCATGAATCAGAAAACAAATTAGTGGGTAATATAGCCACTTTTCACACGGTCGTTTTGGTGTTGGTTTCACTCAAATCGGAGTTACGGTGAAGGAGAACGGTCCAAAATAACGAATTCTATAAACGGAGAAATCGGGTATTCTAGAGAGAAATTGTGGTTGTTAAAAATCTGGAAAATTATGTTTAATTGACTAGTTAAATGAGTAAATTTGGACAAAAACAGAGAAACTTTTCTGGAACAGTTATCGATCACCGGTGCCAATTTTCTTCTAATTTTGTTCCAATTCCTCCTGGGAGGAGGAACAGCTCCCGTGTCATACCTTTCTCTTCCTCTATTTTTTTGTTTGGTTTTATTCTTTAATTAGGTTTTACTTGGCTTATTCCATGAAACACATTTAATCTTTTTTTTTTTAATAAAACAAACAATTACCAAAGTTTTTTTTATAATATTTTTTATTAATAAAATTCAATTACTAATATTTCAAAAATAATACTTGATAAATTAGAGAAATTAAAATAATTAACCTTTAAAAAAATACATATTATGAACAACCCAAACTCTCATATTCAAATTAATCACTATAATTATACTTATTTTTCAAAATACTCACGTTATAATAATATATCATTAGAGAATAGTCAAAATTATAAAATAAATAAATATAAAATCAATACTTTATATTAAATATATATATATATATTAAATACAAATCATACTAAATATATATATAATCACAATATCATAATAAGTATATAAAAATAAAGACAATCAAACACAATATTACCACTATCTCAAAGTAATAATTTATTAAAAATTAATTAAAATAAAATATATTTAGAATTCAATAAATATAATTAAATACACATTTAATATTAGTCAAACGCATAAAAGAATGTTATATTAATCGGGTGCGTGAATATACACGTAAAATCACATAAAATCTTATTCTTCAAATTATTACACTAAAATACTATTACTTTAAAAATATATATATATAATATAATAAAATAAAATATTTATTATTTATATTGCTCATTTAATATAATGTGTATTAAACTAGCACATCATAGAAAACATCCATATAACGAAAATTAACCACAAAATTTATTAACATATATTTGATAATAATTTTAAGATCAAATTAATTGTTTAAAATCTTATTTAATTAATAAAATAGTTTATCATAAAATTTAGGGTGTTACAGGATCATCCTATGCAAGTTCAATTTCATGTGATCTCAAGGAGCTAATCAATTCTTTCAATTTAAGAGTATTGAGATCTTTATCTTTTTTAATAGTGGTAATCTTAGGCTTCCAATTGCTTGGAAAACTCCTAAAAAATTTCTTCACATGATCAACAGTAGTATAACTCTTCTCACGGACCTTTAATCTTGAGCCTAGAGTTTGGAATCTGAAAAACTTTGTTTCAATGTCGTCGACTTCTTCCATTTAGAACAACTCACACTTTCTAACTAGGAGGTTGGCCTTTACTTCTTGAACTTGCTTCCTTCCTTCATAAGTCAGATCCAAATTGTCATTGATGTTTTTAGCTATTTCTTTTTCAATGCACTTATCAAATTCCTTGCAGGTAATTGAATTGATCATGAAGGTCCTGGACGTGTGATGCATCTTGTACATCTTCTATTGTTCAACATCCATCTTTTTCCTTGAAATTTCAATACCATCATAATTTGTTGGAGTAATGTAGCCATTTTCCATTAATTCTCATAGTTCAGGATCTGGTAAGATAAAGAAACTCCTCAGCCTTTCCTTCCAATACTCAAATCATTTGCTATCAAATAAAGGTAGCCTGTTGATGTTTTCTCCATCAACTTCTTCACCAAATCTATATATTGTTGAATCCTTGAATCTTTGTTCAAACACTGTAAATTAGTAATTTTTCAAAATCGGGCTCTTGAAGCATATTGAAGGCTCAAAGATGAGAAAGGGGGTTGAATTGTGTTTGACTAAGTGGGATTGTTTTTGCTAATTTATTTAAAATTACTTCAACTTTGGTGACTTAGAATAAAAGTTGTTGCAATCGGGTTAAGTGATCAATGGCAGAAGTAAATGAGGAACACGAAAGCCACACATTGCTTGAGCAATACGAAAGCCACTATCAGGTTTGGTTACAAGAGTTTGGAAAAAATTAGAGGTATCAATTGGAGTTTGTTACATGATCCGCTGTCGCACACGGGTCAAATACAATTGTTAAAATATAAATAGAGGTAATTACTCGAATCGCTTCGCAAGGACTTAAGATATAATAATAATAACCAAATTAAAAATTGAAATTAAAAAGGTGTTTTTTAGATTTTTGATTTAACAAATGAGCAAAATGATTAATCTACTTATTGGAGTTTCAGGCCTATCACAGATTCTATCAATGAGTTTAATTTATAATTTGTGATTCTATTCTTATTTGACTATAGAATTGATTAAACAAGCGTAATCAATCCTATGTGAATTTGGTTTCTTTTATTGGATTAAGCATCACAATCATCACAATATTACAATTAACGATCAAGCGTCGAAAAATTATAATTCAATTAAATTAGAAACCGAAATCAAATTCTGTCATATAAAATTAATCAATCCTATTGAAATTCGATTTAAGCAATCAAAATATCAGTATAATCAAATAAACAAGAATCAAATCATGAATAGAAATTGACAATGTAACCTGAATCTCAAGGTATTGATGAAACTCTGAACTCGTGGGTTAATCTTATAAAATTAGCCTTCCATGAAATTAAAATACAAACTGTTTATTTCTTGTTGCAATTTGAGTCCTAATTTTTCCGTCTTTAAAAAAGAAACAAAACTACCAATATATAGTACTTGATATTGGGCTTTAGGGTTTAAAAACAAGTGACCCGCTAATTAAAATTATTACAAAAGTCCAGATAATGAAATCTGCAACTTAGGCACAGTAAAATTCGAAATTGGTCTTTTCTTCCGACACAAACGTTGTAGCTCAAATTTGTAGCTTTCCAATGCCTGCTCATATGCACCACTCCAATATCCAGAGCTCAAGTTATGATCTAAAGAGCGAGAAATAGTCAAAATACAAATAATAAAATTAAAATGTAAATAATAAAATTATAATTCAAATTCGACCCAAAGTTTAGAAACAAGTTTAAAATATTAATCTAAGCTATAAAGAGCTTTTAAAATACCAAATAAAAAAGCAAGAAACATGTGCCCAAATGCTATGATCAAATTCCCTCACACTTAAAGAGCTTAAGGCAATCATGAATAGTTTTGTTATCACAACCAAGAAAAACAAGAGGACAAGTTAACTAAAAAATACATCATAAGTGATATAGTCCTCCCAAGATATAAAATTCTCTCAAAGTGTTTACACTCAAAGTGTTTACACTCAAAGTGTTTGGGCTACTATTTACACTCAAAGCACATCATGGAAGCTAACACTACCATAGGCTTGACAAACCTCTATAATCTATATTTGAAACACATGTAGATAGTGATCAAAAGGTCTTAATTTAGGTTGTAACGTGGCCAAGGTAAGGGTGAGATGATCCTAAGGAGACTAGGGCTGAAAATCAAAGAGGATAAAAGAGTAATGATTAAGAGAGAGAAACAACATTAAGAAGTAACTCAACAAAACATCATTGACTTTTATTTTCACACTCTCTTTGCTCACAACCCAACCATTTTTCCTCATATTTTTTTTCATAACCCTCAAATTTAAACAAACAAGTTGAGCACCCCCACAGTTATGTAAGGAAAGACTCCTTTATTCCCCAAGATTGAGTCAATTCATTGTATTTCACTTTTAGGCTTGTAATGAGCTATATAACAAAGAATGAGGTAATTAGGCTTAAAAGGGCTTAAACAAATGGATAATTGTAGGGTAGGCATATTTGGATAGTAACTTAATCAGAAACAAATGCCTATATCATTTCATAATATGCATGCGGATAAGAGTCAAGTCAAGTTCTGGCGTAGCTAGCAATCATGAGTGAGATAACACACAAGAAAAAAAAGATGGAAAAATGTATTCCATTCATAATAATGCTAAAAAATCTCACAAAGGTTAATGACGTATCACAAATGAATACACAATTTAGCATTTTAATCCAATTTATTTTACCAATAAGGCAAAAATACTATCCAATCATGCCAGTCCAAACAAACTCTCAACATTTACAACAATAAAATATGATGAAAAAGCATGCAGTGCAATGTCCATTTTTATTTATTTTTTTTTTATTTTTTTAAATATAACAAATAAAATCCTAAATAATACCCCCATACTTAAATTACACATTGTCTTCAATGAAAGTAACAAGTATAAAATAAGAGTAAGGAAAGGGAGCTCGTTGTTTAAACTTCAGTGTAGGTAGGCTTTTCCAATGAGAGTTATTCTATGGTAGCATCTTCAAGCACAGAGCTCCCATGGAATAGCTTGAGGAGTTGTCCATTTACTTTGAACAATTTCTCGGTGTTTTCACTTTTTATTTCCACTGCTCCATGAGGAAAAATGTTAGTAACAACGAAAGGACCAATCCACTTCGATCGAAGTTTCCTAGCCATAATTTTCAAACGGGATTTGAACAATAAAACTTTTTGGCCAATGAAAAATTTCTTCTTAGAAATCATCTTGTCATGAAAGTACTTAGTTTTCTACTTATAGATGCAAGAGTTCTCGTAAGCTTCAAGTCTAAGCTCTTCAAGTTGTTGCAATTGAAGCTTTCTCTTCAAACCTGCTTTATCTCCAAACCTGTTTTCTCCATCTCAAGGTTACAACTCTTGACCGCCCAATAACCACGGTGCTCTATTTCCACTTGGAGGTGGTATGCCTTGCCAAACACAAGTCGATAAGGGGACATTCCTATTGGTGTTTTGTAGGCTGTTCTATGAGCCCAAAGAGCTTCTTCAAGTCGGTGGCTCCAATCTTTCCTGTTTGGCTGCACCATCTTTTCTAAGATCGATTTGATTTCCCTATTTGAGACTTCAGCTTGCCCATTAGTCTAAGGATGATAAGGTGTAGAAACTCTATGCACAATGCCATACTTTCGAAGCAAAGCGTCCATGGTGCGGTTGCAAAAATGAGTGCCTGTATTCCAAACCTGCAAAAAATATTTGATCTGATAAAACCTGCAACAACTTTAGAATCATTAGTCATAGTGGGTGTTGCTTCCACCCAATTTGAAACATAATCAACAACTAGTAAAATATAGACATAACCAAAAGATACAGAAAAAGGTCCCATAAAGTCAACGCCCCACACATCAAATACTTCACAGAAAAGCATAGGTTGTTGAGGCATCTCACTCCTACGAGTGATTGTTGTTCCTTCTATTTGGAACTATTCACAAGTTTTGTAAGTCTCAAAAGCATCTTTAAACAAAGTGGGCCAAAAGAAACTCGAGTCTATGACTTTTCTTGCTCTTTGTTGAGGACCAAAATATCCTCGAGTTTGAGAGGCATGACAAAAATGAAGAATTGATTGAGCCTCGTGGTGGGAAAAACATCGTCTAATCACCTGGTCACTACAGAATTTCCACAAATATGGATCATCCCACACATATTATTTGGAATATCTTTTAAGTTTGTGTATTTGTCTTCGGGATGCATCTGCAGGAAAGACTCCAGCAACTAGATAATCAACTAAATTAGCAAACCAAGGAGTTACCTCACGCAACTGTAACAGTTGCTCATCAGGGAAGTCATCTTGAATGGGGATGGGGTCCTCATCCATTTCTATTCTGCTTAAATGATCTGCCACCAAATTTTCAGCTCCACTCTTATCTTTAATCTGTAAATCAAATTCTTGGAGTAGCAACATCCACCGGATCAATCTCAGTTTTGCTTCTGGTTTCTTCAACAAGAACTTCAAAGCTGTATGGTTAGTAAAAACAACTACCTTCGAACCTAACAAATATAATCTAAACTTATCAAGTGCAAAAACAATAGCTAAAAGTTCCTTTTCAGTGGTAGTATAATTAGCATGTGCAGAATCTATAGTCCTAGAAGCATAATAAATAACATGGGCAACCTTACCAACCCGTTGTGCAAGGACTGCTCCCACGGCATAGTTAGATGCATCACACATAATCTCAAAAGGGAGGGTCCAATTGGGTAGCTGAATTATGGGACTAGAGGTCAGTGCTGCATTTAAGAAATCAAACGCCTTTTTGCATTTGTCATCGAAGGTGAAACTGACATCTTTTTGCAATAAATTTGACAGCGGAAGAGCTATCTTGCTAAAATCCTTGATAAAGCGTCTGTAAAAACCTGCATGGCCAAGAAAAGAACGAGTCTCGCGGATGCAAGATGGGTAAGGCAAATTTGAAATCATGTCAATCTTGGCAGGATCCATTTTTATCCCATTTTTAGAGATCAAATGTCCCAAAACTATGCCTTGTTCAACCATAAAGTGACATTTTTCATAATTCAGCACAAGGTTAGTTTCAATACATCTATGCAAAACTCTATTAAAATTGTTCAATCATGCATCAAATGAGGAACCATACACAATAAAATCATCCATGAAAACTTCAATACAATTTTCTATCAAGTGAGGGAAAATACTAATCATGCAGCGTTGGAAAGTGCCAGGAGCATTGCATAGGCCAAAGGGCATCCTCTTGTAGGCAAATGTGCCAAAAGGACAAGTGAAGGTCGTCTTTTCTTGGTCATCTGGTGCAATATGAATCTAAAAATAACCAGAAAAACCATCAAGAAAACAATAATGTGACTTACCAACCAACCGTTCAAGCATCAGATCAATGAATGGCAAAGGAAAATGATCCTTTGTAGTTGCCTAGTATAGTCTCATGTAATCGATGCATACCCTCCAGCTGTTATGCACTCGTGTGGGAAGTTCATTATTTTCATTTTTAACCACTATGAGTCCAATTTTCTTAGCGACTACCTGCACCGGACTCACCCATTGACTATCAGAGATGTGGTATATAATGCCTGATTGCAAGAGCTTGGTCACTTCTTTTTTTACAACATCCAAAATTAATGGGTTAAGTCGCCTTTGAGGCTGTCTAACTGATTTTACCCCGTCCTCCAGTAGTATTATATGCATACACATGGATGGGCTAATACCAGGAATATCAGCCAAGGTCCATCCGATTGCCTTCCTGTGTTTTCTCAAAATCTGCAACAGCTCATCTTCCTGTTCATCGTCAAGTTTGGCTAAAATAATCACATGTAACTTGCCACTTCCTTCTAAATATGCATATTTCAAATTTTCAGGAAGTGGTTTAAGCTCTATAGTCGGTGGTTGTTCAATGGAAGGTACAACACCAGTGGCCGAAGCTAAGTCTGCAAAATCAATTATGTTAGTAGAAATATCAATATCAGCACAATGATCAACCTGCAAGGCAGCTTCGATCTCAGCACACACATAGCACTATTGAGTATCTGTACAAAATTCACAAGTATAAGTATCATCAAAACTAGAAAATGAAGGAAAATCAGTAGCAAACATATCGGGGTAAGTGTCATCAACCAAATCATCGAGCAATTCAATTTGAAAAATAGAATGCTCTTCCATAGGGTGTTTCATAGCATCAAAGATGTTAAATTTTATAATGCTATCACCAAATGTCATGGATAGAGTTCCAGCATGCACATCAATTTTTATTCTAGTAGTTTTCAAGAATGGTCTGCCTAAGATGATAGGCTCCCTGTTTGACTTATTCTCTCCCCCCATGTCTAGAATGTAAAAATCTATAGGAAATATCATGCAGGAAATATGAATTCACTAACTCGAAAAAGTACATCCTCCACAAGTCCAGTGGGACGAGCATTGCTCCTGTTCGCCAATTGAATGGTAACACCTGTACTTTGTAAAGGTCCAAGAGCCAGAGAGTTAAAAATAGATGTAGGGATAACATTAATGGAAGCTCTTAAATCTAACGTAGCATTTTCAAATGGACTATTTCCTATGGTACATGGAATGGAAAAAGTTCCTGGATCTTTGCATTTTTGAGGCATGGGCTGAAACATTTCGCCCCATGTTTACTCTTTCATTACCTTTTAACCTTCTGTTGTGTGTGCACAAATCTTTTAGAAATTTTGCATATCTTGGAATCTATTTAATTGCTTCAAGAAGGGGGAGTGTTCACTTCCACCTTCCTAAATGTATCTAGGATCTCGTTGTCCCAATCTGCCTCGTCCATTTTCTTCGTCTTCACTGCCCTTTGAGGAAAAGGACGTGGTACATTTTGTCCAACATCAACAGTTCATATATCAAAGTATCATATTTTTCACTACAGTTTCAAGTGCCTTTGGTATTTCAACAGCTTTCACAGACGTCAATGTAATTGCACTAACATTGGGAGCATTTAGATTTACTACTGACTGTGCAGGCAATTGGTTTGACCGCTTAGCAAGTAATTGATTGATTGAAGTGGCTAGCTGACCAATCTTTGTTTCCAAATTTTGAATGGTGGAATCTATTCTTTGTTGAAATTGGAGATTCTAGACAGCCATCTGTTTAACAAGGTCCTCTAATGAAGGTGCATTGTTTTGTTGTAGAGGAATATTTTGCTACTGCTGCCTAGGTTTTTGTTGTGCAGATGAATTCCCCCATCTCAGGTTGGGATGGTTTCTCTAACCAGGATTGTACCTGTTAGATGATAGATCATAGTTGGCTTGAGGATTGTATATATTTGCTGCATATGCTTGAGGAGCATCACCAATTGGGTCTTCTTGCAATGTAGGACATGAATCTGAAGGATGCTCTGGAGAAGTGCAAATAGCACAGAAAAATGCTTGGGTTTTACCTATTGCCAATTATTTTACTAAAGATGTAAGCTCATCAAGTTTTCCTTCTAAATTCTTATGGGAAGAAGTTTGAATTTCATTCACACCCTTTGTCAACACTATTGAATTGTTTCTAGTTGTAAACTACTGTTAATTAACTGACATGTTCTCAATCAAAGCCCTTTCCGCTTCTGGGGTCTTATCGACAAGTGCTCTCCCACTAGCAGCATCCAAAATGGTTCTATCCATAGGTAGGAAGCCTTCATAAAAATATTGGTTGAGCAATTGCTTAGAAGTCTGGTGATGAGGACAACTTGACACTAATTTCTTGAATTTCTTTCAATACTCAAGTAATGATTCCCTGTCATTCTGCCTGATGCCACATATTTCTTTTCTGATTGAAGTTGTTCTTGAGGCAAGGAAGAATTTTTCTAGAAACAATATCTTGAGATCATTCCAACTTGTAACAAAACCTGGTTGAAGGTAGTATAACCAGTCTTTGGCAGCATCTTGGAGTGAAAATGAGAAGGCTCTCAGCTTAATGTTGTCTTATGTGACTCCTTGAGGCTTTATGGTAGAACACAACATGGAATTCCTTCAAGTGTTTGTGGGGATCCTCACCTGCAAGACCATTAAACCTTGGAAGCAAGTGTATTAAACCAGATTTAAGTTCAAATGGTACAGTAACTTCATGATATGTGATACATAATGCATTATAATTGACATTAGGTGCAAGATGTTTTCTTAAGGTTCTATTATTCGCATCAGCCATATTTTGCAACAAGTTGTCAATTTCAGTATCTAACTCTAACTCGTTAACACTAGCAACTCTATTAAGTCTACGACGTAAATGATATGTTCTATCTATTTTAGGTTCAAGAGAATGAAAATTCACAGAACTAGCCGTAGTCATGCATCATCATAACAATGCAACACAAAATAACAATTCTGAAAATTCCAACAATGTTCCAAATGTGAAAATTGAAGTGAAAAATAGAAAAATCTATCAAATAAAATCCAAAAAATATAAAAATACGATAAAAAATTTCTAAAAATCAAATAAAGGAAAAACAAAATTTTTTAGAATTTTTGGAGAATATGAAAAATTTAAAAATTGAAAAAAAAGTCTAAAGAAGGAATTTGGGATTTTGACCGTCGTTTCCGTATAAGGAACTTATCTGGAGTCCTGGTCCTTGATTTTTTTTTTTTGATTTCGTGGCGAAATTTCGGAGCAATCCGAGACAATCGCCTAAACATAGGTTAATATTATTATCAGAGAGTCCCCGACAACAGCGCCAATTTGATCCACTGTCGCACACATGTCAAATACAATTGATAAAATGTCAATAGAGGTAACAACTTGAATCGTTTCGCAAGAACTTCTGATATAGTAATAATAACCGAATTGAAAATTGAAATTAAAAGGGGTTTATTTTAGATTTTTATTTTAACAGATGAACAAAACAATTAATCCACTTATTCGAGTTTCAAACCTATCACAGATTCTATCAATGAGTTTAATTTCTAATTTGTGATTCTATTCTTATTTGACTATAGAATTGATCAAACAAGCGTAATCAATTCTATGTGAATTTGGTTTCTTTGACTAGATTAAGCATCACAATCATCAAAATATTATAATTAACGATCAAATAATTCAATTCAATTAAATTAGAAACCGAAACCAAATTATGTCAAATAAATTTAATCAATCCTATTGAAATTCAATTTAAGCAATCAAAATATCAGTGTAATCAAATAAATAAGAATAGAATCATGAATAGAAATTGATAGTGTAACCTGAATCTCAAGGTGTTGATGAAACTCTAAACTCGTGTATTTATCTTATTAAATTAGTCTTCCATGAAATTAAAATAAAACTGTTTATTTCTTGTAACAATTTCAATCCTAATTTTTCAGTCTTAGAAAAGAAACAAAACTGCCAATATATAGTACTTGTTATTGGACTTTAGGGTTTAGGGTTTAAAAACTAGTGGCCCGCTACTTAAAATTATTTTAAATATCCAGATTACGAAATTTGTAATTTCGGCCCGTAAAGTTCGGAATTGGTCTTTTCTTCCAATACAAAAATTGTAGCTCAGATTTTTATCTTTCCAATGCCTACTCATATGTGTCAATCCGATATCCAGAGCTCAAGTTATGACCTACAGAGCGAGAAAGAGTCAAAATATAAATAATAAAATTAAAATTCAAATAATAATATTATAATTCAAATTCGACCCAAAGTTTAGAAACAAGTTAAAAATATTAATCTAAGCTATAAAGAGCTTTTAAAATACCAAACAAAAAAGCTAAAAACATGTGCCCAAATGCTATGATCAACAAACATTGCTCCTGTACTCTGTAAAGGTACAAGAGCAAGAGAGTTAAAAATAGATGTAGGCATAACATTAAGAAATTTTGCATATCTTGGAATCTGTTTAATTGCTTCAATGAGGGGAATGTTCCCTTCCACTTTCCTAAATGTATCCAGGGTCTCGTTGTCCCTATCTGCCTCGTCCATTTTCTTAGTCTTCACTGCTCTTTGAGGAAAAGGAAGTGGTATATTTTGCTCAACATAAACAGTTTCAGATATCAAAGTATCCCCAACAACCTTGTTATTTTTCGAAAGCTTTCCCATACATCAATGTAATTGCGCTGACATTGGGAGCATTTGGATTTACTGTTGAATGTGCAGGCAATTGGTTTGACCCCTGAGTCTGCAATTGATTGGTTGGTGGAATTTGTTCTTTGTTGAAATTGGAGATTCTGGACAGCCATCTGCTTAACAAGGTCTTCTAGAAAGTGTATTGTTTTGCTGTTGAGGAATAGTTTGCTGCTGTTGCCTATGTTGCTGTTGTGCAGATGAGTTCCCCCATCTCAGGTTGGGATGGTTTCTCCAACCAGGATTGTACTTGTAAGATGATAGATAATAGTTGGCTTGAGGATTTTATATATTTGCTGCATATGCTTAAGGAGCATCATCAATTGGATCTTCTTGCAATGTAGGACATGAATCTAAAGGATGCTCTGAAGAGGTGCAAATACCACAGACCACTGTTTGAGTTTTACTTATTGCCAATTTTTTTCTAAAGACGTAAGCTCATCAAGTTTTCCTTCTAAATTCTTGTGGGAAGAAGCTAGAATTTCATTGACACCCTTTGTCAACACTGTTGAATTGCTTCTAGTTGTAAACAGTTGAGAATTAATGGATTTGTTCTCAATCATAGCCCTTGCCGCTTCTAGGGTCTTATCGACAAGTGCTCCCCCACTAGTTGCATTTAAAATGCTTCTATCCATAGGTAGCAAGCCTTCATAAAAATAATGGATGAGCAATTGTTCAGAAATCTTGTGATGAGGACAGCTTGACACTAATTTCTTGAATCTCTCCCAATACTCATATAATGGTTCCCTGTCAATCTACCTGATGCCATATATTTCTTTTCTGATTAAAGCAACTCTTGGGCAGGGAAGAATTTTTCTAGAAACAATATCTTGAGATTATTCCAACTTGTAACAGAACCTGGTTGAAGGTAGTATAACTAGTCCTTGGAAGCATCTTGAAGTGTGTAACACCCCGTTTTTCTAAGCGAGGGTGTATTTTTTTTTTTCAAAAGAAATTAAACTGAAACAGAGAAATAAACAAGGAAATGCCTTTGGATAAATAATTGAGTCATTATAATTTACAAGCAGCGGAAAAGTTTCTCCAAATATAAATCCAAAGCATTTACACAACAACAAATGGTACATGGGACCCATTCAAATAAGATGTCAAACTGACAATATTAGTATAAGTACAGTTTTCCAAATCAAAATACTCCAACCCAAAAAGAAGGACGTCTAGTCAGTATACATCAACCTAATCTGATCATCCTACCAAAAAACCATACACCCTGAGTGATCTCCACGCGCCCCGTGAGATCCTCCTAACGTAGCTGCAGTCAAGCGTTCTCATCTCCATTCCCGTCCGCAGGGTACAAACCGGTAGGATCGTCCTGACTCTCATATGAGGGCAAGGCCCAGATTTCAACAATAATTGTAAAGGGTCATTAAAAGAAATTAACAGAAAACACATAACGTTTAAGTTTCTAAATGCACAAAATAACCTTTCAACTAAGCATGCACCTTAAAAGGATTTTCTCATATGCTAAAAGTTCATGTAATGCTTGCCAATTAAAAATGAAATCAAAATAAGGTTCTCAATCCATCAAGTAATACATAACTAACCAAGACCTTGATAAATCAATGAGCTATCTGTTATCTAACTCAAAATAAGAATTTCTACTAAGCCAATCGATTGGGCAATCGATTTCCTGAAGGTTTTTAGTGAAATTTGAATTCTGGGCTTAATTCAATCGATTGGGCAATCAATTGACAGCATATCTTAGCCCCTGACTTAAATTCAATCGATTGGGCAATCGATTGGGCAATCGATTGGGCAATCAATTGACAGCATATCTCAGCCCCTGACTTAATGCCAATCGATTTCCAAATCGATTTTTGCTGAATTCCTGCATGGCCAAATCGATTTCCAAATCGATTTCCTTAATTGGTTTTGAAAAACATTTTATAAAATCGATTATGTCACATTAGGGAAGTCCCTGTAACTCATCCAATCGATTGGGAAATCGATTTCCCTGCATATTCTTCCAAAAACACATAAACTAACTCAATCACACTCACGCATCAATCCAAAACTTAACACTTAGCCAAACCCACACAATCACCACGACGAATTGGTTTTCGAAACAGTTTTACAATCCATCGCACTCACACACGATAATCAATACATAACACTTAGCAATTCCAACACAATTACCACAACAATTCCAATTCAAACCACTCAATCATATACTTGATTCAAACACGACTCGTGTGCCAAGCACCCTAATGCAATGCGTATATGCCAAAATGCATGGACTCGGAATTCCAAACCAAAACCCTCCTCGAAGGGCCGTAAATCATAATTGTACCGCCTATCGCAGGCCAAAGTACCAATTACCGAGGTGCCACCTATCACGGGTTCAGCATGATTTACTAAAAAGCGTAAATCATAAACGTACCACCTATCACGGGTCAGTACAGTTTACCGATGTGCCACCTATCACGGGTCATCACGATTTACTAAAAGAAAAAGCGTAAGTAGTAAACGTACCGCCTATCACAGGGCAATACAGTTTACCGAGGTGCCACCTATCACAGGTTCAGCACAATTTACTAAACGTAAACCGTAAATGTACCACCTATCACGGGTCAGTACAGTTTACCGAGGTGCCACCTATCACGGGTTCAACACAATTTACCAAAATGAAATGCATGAGCATACACAGACTTCATCCACAACAATCGTTAAGCAAATGCAGATATTAAAAGAATCCCCATTTTTAATACTCATTTAACTTAAACGATTTTCACACAAACATTAAGCAAACAGAAATATTAAGAGATTCCCCATTCTTAATACTCTTTTAACTTAAACGATTTTCCAAAACAACATTAAGTAAACCGAGATATTAAAAGATTCCCCATTTTTAATACTCGTTTAACTCTAATGGTTTTCACGCCAACATTAAGTAAACGTAGACATTAAGAGATTCCCCATTCTTAATACTCGTTTAACTTTAATGATTTTCTCAAACACACATTAAGTAAACCGAGATATTAAAAGATTCCTCATTTTTAATACTCGTTTAACTCTAATGGTTTTCAAATTTCACAACAAAACCAACTCAAAACATATTATCAAATTCAATTCACAATCCACACCAAAAGACATCAAATTTCCTCGGTATTAACTTAGAACACGTCAAATACGACGAACACAAATCAACACAACAGAACACTCAAACACATCAAATTTCATTTACCCATAATCATACACAAATGAGTTAAGTTCATTTTCCACGAAACATCCATCAAATATAACCAAAACCTAACTCTAAGATTTTACCCATAAAGTCTTAGATCCATTTTCCCCCAAATCAATACTCAAACCCTAACAAGATCCTTTCCACACAATCACAGATAAGTCCCTAAATGCAAACTAAAAGTTTGGAAGGAGCCCTTACCTCAACGTTAGCTTT
>NC_021165.2:41607170-41608316 GCF_000331145.2 Cicer arietinum
TCTTCTCCAGATCCCGTAGAGTCTTTGCAGTTGTCTGTGCAACAGCAGAAACATCCATGTTATTTGTAGCTTCAACCATTTGATCATCCCCACTGACGTTCATTCTTGCAACGTCGTTCCTTCTTGGAGGTAGTGTTTCCCCAAAACCAACACCAAGAAGAGTGTTAACGCTACAATGAATAATTCTAAAACTAACTTTCGAATATATCAACACATAATAAATATCCCTGATCTGACAACTCAGACCAATTACCCCGACGCATGATCAGATAACAACTCCCAACCTATAGGTTGACCTACAATCTATAACCAAGGTTCCACAGCCCCCAAAGAAAACCAAACCAAAGCTTTGATACCACAATGTAACACCCCGTTTTTCAAAGCGAGGGTGTATTTTTTTTATCAAAAGAAATTAAACTGAAACAGAGAAATAAACAAGGAAATGCCTTTGGATAAATAATTGAGTCATTATAATTTACAAGCAGCGGAAAAGTTTCTCCAAATATAAATCCAAAGCATTTACACAACAACAAATGGTACATGGGACCCATTCAAATAAGATGTCAAACTGACAATATTAGTATAAGTACAGTTTTCCAAATCAAAATACTCCAACCCAAAAAGAAGGACGTCTAGTCCCTATACATCAACCTAATCTGATCATCCTACCAAAAAACTATACACCCTGAGTGATCTCCACGCGCCCCGTGAGATCCTCCTAACGTAGCTGCACTCAAGCGTTCCCTTCTCCATTCCCGTCCGTAGGGTACGAACCGGTAGGATCGTCCTGACTCTCATCTGAGGGCAAGGCCCAGATTTCCACAATAATTGTAAAGGGTCACCAACCGAAATTAACAGATAACATATAACGTTTAAGTTTCTAAATGCACAAAATAACCTTTCAACTAAGCATGCATCTTAAAAGGATTTTCTCATATGCTAAAAGTTCATGTAATGCTTGCCAATTAAAAATGAAATCAAAATAAGGTTCTCAATCCATCAAGTAATACATAACTAACCAATACCTTGATAAATCAATGAGCTATCTGTTATCTAACTCAAAATAAGAATTTCTACTAAGCCAATCGATTTCCTGAAGGTTTTTAGTGAAATTTGAATTCTGGGCTTAATTCAATCGATTGGGCA
>NC_021165.2:41608811-41609735 GCF_000331145.2 Cicer arietinum
AAACGATTTTCAAAAACAAACATTAAGTAACCGAGACATTAAGAGATTCCCCATTCTTAATTCTCATTTACTGAAACGATTTTCAAAAACCAACATTAAGTAACCGAGACATTAAGAGATTCCCCATTCTTAATTCTCATTTACTGAAACGATTTTCAAAAACCAACATTAAGTAACCGAGACATTAAGAGATTCCCCATTCTTAACGCTTAGTTAACTTAAACGATTTTTCAAAACAACATTAAGTAACCCAGACATTAAGAGATTCCCCATTCTTAATATCCAGTTAACTTAAACGATTTTCACAAACACACATTAAGTAAACCGAGATATTAAAAGATTCCCCATTTTTAATACTCGTTTAACTCTAATGGTTTTCAAATTTCACAACAAAACCAACTCAAAACATTTTATCAAATTCAATTCACAATCCACACCAAAACACATCAAATTTCCTCGGTATTAACTTAGAACACGTCAAATACGACGAACACAAATCAACACAACAGAACACTCAAACACATCAAATTTCATTTACCCATAATCATACACAAATGAGTTAAGTTCATTTTCTACGAAACACCCATCAATATCGTCAAGACCTAACTCTAAGACTTTATCCACTGAACCTTAGATTCATCTTCCCTAAATCAATACATTCAACCCTAACAAATTCCTTTCCACACATCTACAGATAAGTCCCTAAATGCAAACTAGAAGTTTAGAAGGAGCCCTTACCTTAACGTTAGCTTTAACGTGCGTTTCCGGTTCCGCGAGTAAATCCGATAAAATCTCCGTTCGCAACGTCGCTTTCTAATTTAGTTCACTAGCACCGTAGCGTGGTAGTGAGCACCGTAGCGTGGTAGTGAGAAACTTTCCCTTCTATCTCTTCGTGGAATGAAGCTTAGATCTAGATGAAACGGG
>NC_021165.2:41609887-41612546 GCF_000331145.2 Cicer arietinum
TATATATATATATATATATATATATATTAATTACTTTTAACAAATATCTCAAAATATCTAGATATTTATTAAATTACCATTTCGCCCGTAACGCATTAAATTCTTCGTAAACGATTCACTGCAGTTAATTTAATTTATTTATCGACGAGTAATTCTAATCGGCATCAAAATATCTTTTTGATCATATAAACTCCAAAATATTATTATCTTTGGCTAAAAAGCCTCCGAGCCAAAATCCAAAATACACAAAAATACATAAAATACACTTTAAAATTATGGGTCTTACAAAGTGAAAATGGGAAGGCTCTCAGCTTAATATGGCCTTCTGTGACTCCTTGAGGCTTCATGGTAGAACACACGACATGGAATTCCTTCAATTGTTTGTGGGATCCTCACCTACAAGACCATTAAACTTTGGAAGCAAGTGTATTAAACCAGATTTAAGTTCAAATGACACAGTAACTTCAAGATATGTGGTACATAATGCATTATAATTGACATTAGGTGCAACAAGTTATCTTAAGGTTCTATTATATGCATCAGCCATATTTTGCAACAAGTAGTCAATTTCAGTATCTGACTCTATGCTAAAATTATCTTCAAGAGAATGAAGATTCACAGTACTAGCCTTTGTCATGCATCATCATAACAATGCAATGCAAAATAACAATCTTGAAAATTCCAACAATGTCCCTAATGCTAAAATTGAAATGAAAAATCGAAAACCCTATCAAATAAAATCCAAAAAATATAAAAATACCACCAAAAATTTCTAAAAATCAAATAAAGGCAACGCAAATTTTTTTGGAATTTTTGGAGAATATGAACAATTCAAAAAATTGAAAAAAAGGTCTAAACGAAGGAATTTGGTATTTAAACTTCCTATTCCTTTTTTTTTCCTGATTTCTGGCGATATTTCGGAGCAATCTGAGACAGTCGCTTGATAACAAGGTTAATATTATTAACATAGAGTCCTCGGCAACGGCGCCAATCGATCCGCTGTCGCACACGAGTCAAATACAATTGATAAAATGTAAATAGAGGTAATAACTCGAATCGTTTCGCAAAGACTTATGATATAATAATAATAACCAAATTGAAAATTAAAATTAAAAAGGAGTTTTTTAGATTTTTGATTTAACACATGAGTAAAACGATTAATCCACTTATTCGAGTTTAAGACGTATCACAGATTCTATCAATGAGTTTAATTTCTAATTTGTTATTCTATTCTTATTTGACTATAGAATTGATCAAACAAGCGTAATCAATCATATGCGAATTTGGTTTCTTTGATTGGATTACGCATCACAATCATTAAAATATTACAATTAACGATCAAGAGTCGCAAAATTATAATTCAATTAAATTAGAAACCGAATCCAAATTCTGTCAAATAAATTTAATCAATCCTATTGAAATTCAATTTAAGCAATCAAAATATCAATATAATCAAATAAACAAGAATAGAATCATGAATCGAAATTGACAGTGTAATATGAATCTCAAGGTGTTGATAAAACTATGAACTCGTGGACTAATCTTATAAAATTAGCTTTCCATGAAATTAAAATAAAAGATGTTTCTTTCTTGTAGCAATTTGAATCCTAATTTTTCCGTCTTTAGAAAAGAAACAAAACTGCCAATATATAGTACTTGATATTGGGCTTTAGGGTTTTAAAACAAGTGAGCCGCTAATTAAAATTATTACAAAAGTCTAGATTACGAAATCTGCAATTTAGGCTCAGTAAAGTTCGGAATTGGTCTTTTCCTCCAACACAAAAGTTGTAGCTCGGATTTTTAGTTTTCCAACTCCTACTCATATGCGCTAATTCGATATCCGGAGCTCAAGTTATGATCTATAGAGCGAGAAAGAGTCAAAATACAAATAATAAAATTAAAATGCAAATAATAAAATTATAATTCAAATTCTACCCAATGTTTAGAAACAGGCTAAAAATATTAATCTATGCTATAAAGAGCTTTTAAAATACCAAGCTAAAAAGCTAGAAACTTGTGCCCAAATGTTATGATCATTACACCATTAGGATTAATGAATTATGAGCTTTGAATTTATGATTTGAACAATCTCTTTAGAGTTAATTATACCATGATATGAACTCTTCAGAGGCATGTTGAGTTTGTGAACATCAGAGACATGGAACGGCTTTACAAGTATGCTTAAAATTTAGTCTTTAGAGGCAGTCTTTAGACTTAGTTTCAGTACCATTCTTCAGAGGCAGTCTTCAGACCCAAATATTCACCCAGTCTTTAGACCCAAAAATCAGTGCCAGACATCAGAGGCAATCTTTGTAATCTTCAAAGGCACATTACTTTTAGAGGCATATGTTCAAAGGCATACATGGATACTTTGTGTTCCTATTATCTAATCCTTTGGTCACTTCATCTAGTGACTTTCCTGTGGTCACTTCCTCTGGTATCTTCCTTTGATTTTCTTCCTCTGGTACCTTTCTTTGATTTTCTTCTTCCAAATTTAGCATATTTAATGAAACCATCAATCCAAATTTAATGTTCTAAAAAAATACTTTTATTGTTCACACATTGATGTCGTATGTGGGAATTGAACACTCTAATTCTACCACCATTACTTCAACAAGATCTAACTCGTAGCCCTAAAGAAGGCTACACAACAATGGAA
>NC_021165.2:41613604-41618893 GCF_000331145.2 Cicer arietinum
GATCCGCTGTCGCACACGAGTCAAATACAATTGATAAAATGTAAATAGAGGTAATAACTCGAATCGTTTCGCAAAGACTTATGATATAATAATAATAACCAAATTGAAAATTAAAATTAAAAAGGAGTTTTTTAGATTTTTGATTTAACACATGAGTAAAACGATTAATCCACTTATTCGAGTTTAAGACGTATCACAGATTCTATCAATGAGTTTAATTTCTAATTTGTTATTCTATTCTTATTTGACTATAGAATTGATCAAACAAGCGTAATCAATCATATGCGAATTTGGTTTCTTTGATTGGATTACGCATCACAATCATTAAAATATTACAATTAACGATCAAGAGTCGCAAAATTATAATTCAATTAAATTAGAAACCGAATCCAAATTCTGTCAAATAAATTTAATCAATCCTATTGAAATTCAATTTAAGCAATCAAAATATCAATATAATCAAATAAACAAGAATAGAATCATGAATCGAAATTGACAGTGTAATATGAATCTCAAGGTGTTGATAAAACTATGAACTCGTGGACTAATCTTATAAAATTAGCTTTCCATGAAATTAAAATAAAAGATGTTTCTTTCTTGTAGCAATTTGAATCCTAATTTTTCCGTCTTTAGAAAAGAAACAAAACTGCCAATATATAGTACTTGATATTGGGCTTTAGGGTTTTAAAACAAGTGAGCCGCTAATTAAAATTATTACAAAAGTCTAGATTACGAAATCTGCAATTTAGGCTCAGTAAAGTTCGGAATTGGTCTTTTCCTCCAACACAAAAGTTGTAGCTCGGATTTTTAGTTTTCCAACTCCTACTCATATGCGCTAATTCGATATCCGGAGCTCAAGTTATGATCTATAGAGCGAGAAAGAGTCAAAATACAAATAATAAAATTAAAATGCAAATAATAAAATTATAATTCAAATTCTACCCAATGTTTAGAAACAGGCTAAAAATATTAATCTATGCTATAAAGAGCTTTTAAAATACCAAGCTAAAAAGCTAGAAACTTGTGCCCAAATGTTATGATCATTACACCATTAGGATTAATGAATTATGAGCTTTGAATTTATGATTTGAACAATCTCTTTAGAGTTAATTATACCATGATATGAACTCTTCAGAGGCATGTTGAGTTTGTGAACATCAGAGACATGGAACGGCTTTACAAGTATGCTTAAAATTTAGTCTTTAGAGGCAGTCTTTAGACTTAGTTTCAGTACCATTCTTCAGAGGCAGTCTTCAGACCCAAATATTCACCCAGTCTTTAGACCCAAAAATCAGTGCCAGACATCAGAGGCAATCTTTGTAATCTTCAAAGGCACATTACTTTTAGAGGCATATGTTCAAAGGCATACATGGATACTTTGTGTTCCTATTATCTAATCCTTTGGTCACTTCATCTAGTGACTTTCCTGTGGTCACTTCCTCTGGTATCTTCCTTTGATTTTCTTCCTCTGGTACCTTTCTTTGATTTTCTTCTTCCAAATTTAGCATATTTAATGAAACCATCAATCCAAATTTAATGTTCTAAAAAAATACTTTTATTGTTCACACATTGATGTCGTATGTGGGAATTGAACACTCTAATTCTACCACCATTACTTCAACAAGATCTAACTCGTAGCCCTAAAGAAGGCTACACAACAATGGAATGTGCCAAGCGCAATGGTTGGACCGCAACCACCACAACCAAGAGACAATCTTCGTAACCTTCAAAGGCACATTAGAGGCAATCTTTGTAACCTTCAAAGGCACATTACTTTTAGAGGCATATGTTTAAAGCCATACGTGGATACTTTGTGTTCCTCTTATCGCATCCTTTGGTTACTTCATCTAGTGACTTTCCTGTGGTCACTTCCTCTAGTATCTTCCTTTGATTTTCTTCCTCTAGTACCTTCCTTTGATTTTCTTCTTCCAATTTTACCATATTTAATGAAACCATTAATCCAAATTTACTGTTTTAAAAAAAAATACTTTTATTGTTCACACATTGATGTCGTATGTGGTAATTGAACACTCTAATTCCACCACCATTACTTCAACAAGATCTATCTTGTAGCCCTAAAGAAGGCTACACAACAATGGAAGGTGACAAGTGCAATGGTTGGACCGCAATCACCACCACGAAGAGACGAAGGCACTGCCTCATCGTCATCAACGGGAAACAACGTAGAACTTCAAGACATTCATCTCCAAATAGTGTTGCCTCTTAAAATGATTGTTTAAGCCACATTAATACTCTCCATAATGAAATCTATATGAGGTCCCATTGATCAATGATACAACATTTTCAAATCCTTGCGTCACGTAAGTAGGTACCTACCATTGACGACCTTCCTCTCCACCTTGCCGAAAAAATTATCTAAAGTAGAAGGAATAATCACAAGAAATGGAGGGATTGAATTGTGATACTTCTAAATTTTTTGTTCATGCACTTAAAATTAATTACCTTTCTCAAGAAAACTCTTGGAAAAATGTAAGTAATGAAAATGAGAACTTTTTCTTGTCGAGAACATTATGAATAACTTTATTTTTAAGTAACAAATGTTATGAAAATAAAAATTAAATGCCAATGAAAGATAATGAGTAAGAGACAGATCGACAGAATACCACAATTTATACTGGTTCATCTAAAATATAGGCTATGTTCAATGGTTTTCCTTGGTGAGATTTTTTAATGTGTCTCTCTTTAGAATGTTTTGTTCTTTAGAGCTTTTCTTTCGATCGACCTTGATTAGTTACAATTTGTATATTATTAGCCACAAAAGGCTTTCAATTGGTGCTTTTAAGTCTCACACAAACTTTAGAAAGATTTCACTAAAATTGAATTTAACACAAGAAAGATTTGAGAATGTTACAAGTAAATGAATTATGTTTTTGGGATCTAAGCTTCACTCAAGTTTTTGAGAGAATATTTGTAGCACACTCAATATGATGATCCTCATAATATTATATTAATAGTTGAAATGTGTTTGATTTAAAGAGAGCTTTGATTTGTAAGGCACTTTGAATTTTTCAAGTATTTATAGATAAAATGAGCTTTAGAATGGTCTTGAAATAGAAGTATATTCTTTGGGCATGGTTCCCTAGAAATTTGGTGATCAATTAGTGATATGTGTCAATTTAACGAAGTTTGAGAGACAATTTATAAGAATTTATTAACTTAGTTTAATAGAAACTTGTGATATTTTTTTCTTCCTAATTCTTATATATGTTCTATTAATTAGGTTGATATATGAGAGTGATTATATGCCAAGATTTGATGACACAACAAAGATGGAATTCGATGAGGGAAAAAATTTCTAGTTAAGCGAGTTCTAGGCAGCGAGTCTGCTAAATTTTGAAAAGTTAATCTCGGTAAGAGAATTATAATTTGGCCTACCAAAATTAAAGGTGGTTTGATAGCTGGAATTTGCTTCTGCATGAAGAATGCTCACTCGCTATGCAAATTAGATGTTCCCTGAGTGAAATATCACTTATTATAAGACTATTTAAAGCTGAAGCATATTCCATTTGAATGAGATATAGTTACTGACAGAGAAAGAAAACTCGAAATTGAGAGAAAACCATTGGAGAAAACATGGAAATCATCATTGAAGACCGATTTCTCTTTTTTTTTTCATCTTGATCTTGTAAAGTTACCACAAAAATGAGTAGCTAAACCTTTTTTTGTTGGGATTAGATGTAATCAATCATACTATTTTATATGTCTTTGATTTATAGTTATGTATATTCTAGTTACTCATGAATATCAATGTTTATCCTCGTTCTTAATGCTTGTTATGACTTGATCACTCATAATTTGATATTTGATTTGAAATTTTATTGGAAAATACTATTTAGATCTTGATTTAGGATAAAAAACTATTGAATATAAACCATATGAATACATTTAGGTTTAGTAGTCTTGAATTGTCAATTGTTAATGTGACTGTCTTGGCTAACAGGTTGAGGATTTGTCGTTTAAGCAAGATAGTTGATCTTTTCTTGTTATTAAGAACACAAATACACAAACTAAAAAGTAATGTCAAATATTATGTGTGGGATGATCCATATCTATGGAAATTTTGTAGTGACCATGTGATTAGGCGATGTGTTTCCCACCATGAGGGTCAATCGATTCTTCATTTTTGTCATGCCTCTCAAACTAGAGGACATTTTGGTCTTCAACAGACAGCAAGAAAAGTCTCAGACTCGGGTTTCTTTTGGTCCTTAACATCCTATGCTTTTCTATGAAGTATTTGATGTATGGGCCATTTTCCTGTATCTTTTGGTTTTCTCTATATTTTACTAGATGTTGATTATGTTTCTAAGTGGGTTGAAACAATACCCACTAGGACTAATGATTCTAAAGTTGTTGCATGTTTTATCACATTAAATATTTTTTTTGCAGATTTAGAATACCTCGAGCCATCATAAGTGATCAAGGTACTAATTTTTTCAACCGCACCATGCACACTTTGCTTCGGAAGTATAGGGTTGTGCATAAAGTTTCTACACCTTATCATCCCCAGACTAATGGGCAAGCTAAAATCTCAAACAGGGAAATCAAACAAATCTTAGAAAAGATGATGCAGCTAAACAGGAAAGATTGGAGCTACCGACTTGAAGAAGCTCTTTGGGCTCATAGAACAACCTACAAAACACCAATAGGGATGTCCCCTTATCGATTTGTGTTTGGTAAGACATGCCACCTCCCAGTGGAAATAGAGCATCGTGCTTATTAGGAGGTCAAGAGTTGTAACCTAGAGATGGAGAAAGCAGGTTTGGAGAGAAAGCTTCAATTGCAAAAACTTGAAGAGCTTAGTGTAAGACCCATAATTTTAAAGTATACTCTATGTATTTTTGTGTATTTTGGATATTGGCTCGGAGGCTTTTTAGCCAAAGTTATTAATATTTTGGAGTTTATATGATCAAAAAGATATTTTGATGCCGATTAGAATTACTCGTCGATGAATAAATTAATTAACTGCCATGAATCTTTTACGAAGAATTTAATGCGTTATGGGTGAAATGGTAATTTAACAAATATCTAATTATTTTGAGATATTTGTTAATTATAATTAATATATATAAACATATATATATATATATATATAGGAAAAAGAAAGAAATAGAAAAGAAAGGAAATGAAGGAAAAAGGAAAGAAATAGAAAGGAAGGAAAAAGGAAAAAAGGAAAACTGAAAGAAAATAGAAAACATTTTCCTTCTTCTTCCTCTGCCTCGCGTGAACTCCATCTCCCTCTTTCTTCTTCGATTGATTTTGCTTCTTTTT
>NC_021165.2:41619760-41669191 GCF_000331145.2 Cicer arietinum
CCGCAATCTGATGAACCCTATGAAGTTTATTGTGACGCATCTCACCAAGGTTTGGGATGTGTTCTGATGCAACACAAGAAAGATGTAGCTTATGCCTCAAGGCAATTGAAGATTCATGAGAGAAACTATCCTACTCATGATTTGGAGCTTGTCGCGGTTGTTTTTGCATTGAAGATCTGGAGGCACTATTTATATGGGTGCACTTTCACCGTGTTCAGTGACCATAAAAGTTTGAAATATTTGTTTGATCAGAAGGAGTTGAACATGCGCCAGAGACGATGGATGGAGACTCTCAAGGATTTTGATTTCACACTGCAGTACCACCCTGGGAAGGCCAATGTAGTGGCTGATGCGTTGAGTAGAAGAAGTGTATCGGTGTCTTCAACAATTATGGCTAGACAACAAGAGTTGTGGGAAGCTTTTAGAGACCTACACTTGAACGTAGAGTTTGCACCGGGAATTTTGAAATTCGGAATGATTAAGATTTCGAGTGGACTACTTGAAGACATTGCAAATTCTCAAGATGATGTCTTAATTCAAGAGAAGAGGAACCTAATAGTGCAAGGGAAGACAACAGAGTTCAAGATTGGATCAGATAATATCTTGCAGTGTAATGGTAGGATTTGTGTACCAGGAATTACAGATATGACGAAAACGATCTTAGAAGAGGCTCATAAGAGCAAGTTGAGTATTCACCCTGGAGCAACAAAGATGTATCAGGATTTGAGATAGAATTATTGGTGGCCAGGAATGAAGAAACATGTAGAGGAGTATGTATCAACTTGTCTAACTTGTCAAAAAGCGAAGGTGGAACATCAGCGACCTGCTGGGACATTGCAACCTTTGGATATACCTGAATGGAAGTGGGACAACATTTCCATGGATTTTATAACTGGATTGCCTAAAACGAGGAGAAAGAATGATTCTATATGGGTGATAGTAGATCGACTGACTAAATCCGCACACTTTTTGCCAGTAAAGACCACCTATAAGGTAGATCAGCTAACAGAGATCTACATTGTTGAAATTGTGAGGTTACATGGGGTACCATCGAGTATTGTATCAGACCGTGATCCGAAGTTCACATCACATTTTTGGGGAGCGTTGCACGAAGCGTTGGGAACGAAACTACGATTGAGTTCAGCTTAACATCCACAAACGGACGGACAGACTGAAAGGACGAATCAGTCCCTGAAAGATCTATTGAGAGCATGTGTATTAGATGATAGGGGAAGTTGGGATGATGTACTTCCGTTGGTTGAGTTCACCTACAACAATAGTTTCCATGCAAGTATCGGAATGGCACCATATGAGGCTTTATATGGGCGCAAGTGTCAAACGCCCTTGTGTTGGTATAAGGACGGTGAAAGTATGATTGTCGGACCGGAGATGGTGCAACAGACTACAGCTAAGGTAAGGAAGATCAAGGAGAAAATGAAGACTTCACAAGATCGTCAGAAGAGTTACGCGGACAAGCGTCGCAGACTTTTAGAATTCGAACAGGGTGACCATGTATTTCTGAGAGTCACACCTACTACTGGAGTAGGTAGAGCCTTGAAATCGAAGAAGTTGACTCCGAAATTCATTGGACCATATCAGATTTCTGCACGAATTGGGCCGGTTGCTTATCGGATTGCATTACCTCCGATACTGTCCAATATCCATGACGTGTTTCATGTGTCGCAGTTGAGGAAATATCTCGCAGATCCATCTCACGTGATCGAACCAGACACAATCCAGCTAAAGGATAACCTGTCGTTCGAAGTACCACCCGTGAGAATTGATGACAGGAAGATTAAGCGGTTGAGGACCAAGGATGTTTCGTTAGTCAAGGTGATCTGGAACCCAATTACTGGAGATGCGACTTGGGAACTGGAGAGCAAGATGAGGGAACAACACCCAGAGTTATTTATCGATGCATAGTTTCGAGGACGAAACTAATTTTAGGGGGGGAGTAATGTAAGACCCATAATTTTAAAGTACCCTTTTATGTATTTTTGGTATATTTTGGATTTTGGCTCGGAGGCTTTTAAGCCAAAGTTAATAATATTTTGGAGTTTTATAATCAAAAAGATATTTCGATGCCAATTAGAATTTCTCGTCGATAAATAAATTGAATTTAAATTTAACAAATATCTAGTTATTTTGAGATATTTGTTAATTATAATTAATATATATAAACATATATATATATATGTTTGTGTGGAGGAAAAAGAAAGAAATAGAAAAGAAAGGAAAGGAAGAAAAAAGAAAGAAATAGAAGAGAAAGGAAATGAAGGAAAAAGGAAGAAAGGAAAACTGAAAGAAAACAAAAAACATTTTCCTTCTTCTTCCTCTGCCTCGCGTGAACTCCATCCCCCTCTTTCTTCTTCGATTGATTTTGCTTCTTTTTCGTTTCTTTAAGTTCGAGAATTGAAACCCAAGGCTAGTGGGTGAGAAAGATCAAGTTCCCAACTCCTTCCTTCTTCCCGGATTCAAAAACGGAGTTATGGATTTCAAGACCGTCAAACACAAACCTCCCCGTTTCATCTAGATCCAAGCTTCGTTTCGCGAAGAGATAGAAGGGAAAGTTGCTCACTACCACGCTACGGTGCTAGGGAACCAACTTTGGAAGCGGCGTTGCGAGCTGAGATTTTACAGGATTTACTCGCGGTACCGTAATCGAACGTCAAAGCTAACGTGAAGGTAAGGGTTGAAGTGTTGATTTGGGGGAAAATGAATCTAAGGCTTTATGGGAAAAATCTTAGAGTTAGGTTTTGGCTATATTGATGAATGTTTCGTGGAAAATGAATTTAAACTCATTTATGTATGATTTCGAGTAAATGAAACTTGTTGTGTTTGAGTGGTGGACTGTGTTGATTTGTGTTGGTCGTATTTGACGTGTTCTTAATTAATACTGATGAAATTGGATATGTGTATGGTTGGATTTTGTGGAGAAATGAATTGATGTGTTTTGGTGTGAGTTGTGGTTTGGATATGATAATAGGTTTGGGTTTGTTTTGTGTGGAATTTGAAAACCATTAGAGTTAAACGAGTATTAGGAATGGGGAATCTCTTAATGTCTATGTTTACTTAATGTTGTCGTAAAAACCATTAGAGTTAAACGAGTATTAAGGTGGTACATTTACGATTCCCGCTTTTTCTTTTAGTAAATCGTGTTGACCCGTGATAGGTGACACCATGGTAACTGTACTGACCCGTGATAGGTGGTACATTTACGATTCCCGCTTTTTCTTTTAGTAAATCGTGTTGACCCGTGATAGGTGACACCATGGTAACTGTACTGACCCGTGATAGGTGGTACATTTACGATTTCCGCTTTTTCTTTTAGTAAATCGTGTTGACCCGTGATAGGTGACACCATGGTAACTGTACTGACCCGTGATAGGTGGTACATTTACGATTTCCGCTTTTTCTTTTAGTAAATCGTGTTGACCCGTGATAGGTGACACCTCGGTAAACTGTACTGACCCGTGATAGGTGGTACGTTTATGATTTACGCATTTTAGTAAATCGTGTTGACCCGTGATAGGTGGCACCTCGGTAATTGGTACTTTGGCCTGCGATAGGCGGTACAATTATGATTTACGGCCCTTCGAGGAGGGTTTTGGTTTGGAATTCTGAGTCCATGCATTTTGGCATATACGCATCGCATTAGGGTGCTTGGCACACGAGTCGTGTTTGAATCAAGTTATGATTGAGTGTTATGTATTGATTTTGTGTGTAAGTGTGACTGATTGTAAACTATTTCGAAACTCAAGTTGTCGTGGTAATTGTGTTGGAATTGCTATGTGTTATGTATTGATTATCGTGTGTAAGTGTGATGGATTGTAAAACTATTTCGAAACCCAATTTGTCGTGGTGATTGTGTGGGAATTGCTAAGTGTTAAGATTTGGAGTTGTGTATGAATGTGATTGAATTAGTTTATGTATTTTTGAAAGGATAAGCAGGGAAATCGATTTCCCAATCGATTTGGGAAGTTACAGGGGCTCAACTATTTATAAAATCGATTTCCCAATCGATTTGGCCATGCAGGAATTCAGCAAAACTGACAAAAATCGATTTGGAAATCGATTGGCATTAACTCAGGGGCTCAGCTATCCTGTCAATCAATTGCCCAATCGATTGAATTAAGCCCAGAATTCAAATTTCAATAAAAACCTTCAGGTTAGTTATGTATTACTTGATGGATTGAGAACTTTATTTTGACTTCATTTTTATTTGGCAAGTGTTATATGAACTTTTAGCATATGGAAAACCCTTTTAAGGTGCATGTTAATTTGAAAGGTTATTTTGTGCATTTAAAAAACTTAAATGTTATGTGTTAATTGTTAATTTCGGTTGGTGACCCTTTTCAACTATTGTGGAAATCTGGGCTTTGCCCTCAGATGAGAGCCAGGACGATCCTACCGGTTCGTACCCTACGGATGGGAATGTAGATGGGAATGCTTGACTGGAGCTATGTTAGGAGGACCTCACGGGGCGCGTGGAGATCACTCAGGGTGTATAGCTTTAGTTTTTTTTGAAGAATGATCAGATTAGGATAACATAGAGGAAACATATGTTTTTTTGGATTACATTATTTTGAACTGGAAAACTGTACCTTTACTAATATTGTCAGTATGACATCTTAGTTGAATGGGTTCCATGTATCATCTTTGTTGTGTAAATATTTTGGATTCATATTTTGAGAAACTTCTCCGCTGCTTGTAAATTATAATGACTCAATTATTTATCCAAAAGTATTTCCTTATTTATTTCTCTGTTTAATATTAATCCCTTTTGAAAAAAAAAAGTACACCCTCGCTTTGAAAATCGGGGTGTTACACTTAGCCTTGAAGCTTATGAGAACTCTCGGATCTATAAGAAGAAAACTAAGTACTTTCATGATAAGATGATTTTTAGGATGGAGTTTTCCAATGGCCAAATTTTTTTATGGTTCAACTCCCTTCTGAAGATTTTGGATGGGATACTTTGATCGAAGTGGATTGTCCCTTTTGTTGTTATTAACATTTTTTCTCATGGTGCAATGGAAATAAAAAGTGAAAACACCAAGAAAGTGTTCAAAGTAAATGGACAACGCCTCAAGCTATTCCATGAGAGCTCTGTGCTTGAAGATGCTACCATAGAAAAACTCTCCTTGGAAAAGCCAACCTACATTGAAGTTTGAATAGGGAGCTCCCTTTCCTTACTGGTATGTTGTCGCTCACGGGTCAAATACATTTGATAAAATGTAAATAGAGGTAGTAACTTGAATCATTTCACAAGGACTTCTGATATAATAATAGTAACCGAATTGAAAGTTGAAATTAAAAAAGGGTTTTTTAGATTTTTGTTTTAATAGATGAGCAAAATGAGTAATCCACTTATTCGAGTTTCAGAGCTATCACATATTCTATCAATGAGTTTAATTTCTAATTCGTGATTCTATTCTTATTTGACTATAGAATTGATTGAACAAGCGTAATCAATCCTATGTGAATTCAGTTTCTTTGATTGGATTAAGCATCACAATCATCAAAATATTACAATTAATTATCAAGGGTCACAAAATTATAATTCAATTAAATTAGAAATCGAAACCAAATTCTGTGAAATAAATTTAATCGATCCTATTCAAATTCAATTTAAGCAATCAACATATCAATATAATCAAATAAACAAGAATATAATCATGAATTCGAAATTGACAGTGTAACCTGAATCTCAAGGTGTTGATGAAACTCTAAACTCGTGAATTAATCTTATAAAATTAGCCTTCCATGAATTTAAAATAAAAGTTGTTTATTTCTTGTAGCAATCTAAATCCTAATATTCCGTGTCTGTAGAAAAGAAACAAAACTTCTAATATATAGTACTCGATATTGGGCTTTAGGGTTTAGGATTTAAAAACAAGTGACACGCTAATTAAAATGATTACAGAAGTCCAGATTAGGAAATATGCAATTTAGGCCCAATAAAGTTCGACATTAGGCTTTTATTCCAACACATAAGTTGTAGATCTGATTTTTAGCTTTCCAACGTCTGCTCGTGGGAACCAATCAAATATCTAGAGCTCAAGTTATGGCCTACAGAGCGAGCCAGAGTCAAAATGTAAATCATAAAATTAAAATGCAAATAATAAAATTATAATTCAATTTGGACCCAAAGTTTAGAAACTAGTTAAAAATATTATTGTAAGCTATAAATAGCTTTTTAAATACCCAACTAAAAAACTAGAAACGTGTGTCCAAATGCTATGATCACTTACTCTTATTTTATATTTGTTACTTTCATTGAGGACAATGTGTAATTTAAGTGTGGGGGTATTATTTAGGATTTTATTTGTTATATTTAAAAAAAAAAATATGGACATTGCACTGCATGCTTTTTCATCAGATTTTATGGTTGTAAATATTGAAATTTTGTTTGGACTGGTATGATTAGATAATATCTTTGCATTCTTGGTAAAATAAATTGGATTAAAATGTTAAATTGTGTATCATTTGTGATAAATCATTAACCTTTGTGAGATTTTTGAGCCTTATTATGAAAGGAATACATTTTTCCATCTTTTTTTTCTTGTGTGTTATCTCATTCATGATTGCTAGTTACGCCATAACTTGACTTGACTCTTGTCCGCATGCATATATTGAAATGGTCTAGGCATTTGTTTCTAGAAGAAATAAAATGGTTGTGTTGTGAGCAAAGAGAGTGTGAAAATAAAAGTCAATGATATTTTGTTGAGTTACTTCTTAATGTTGTTTTTCTCTCTTAATCATTACTCCCTTATCTTGGTCACGTTACAACCTGAATAAAGACCTTTTGATCATTATGTGCATGTGTTTCAAATATAGATTATAGAGGCTTGTCAAGCCTATGGTAGTGCTAGCTTTCATGAAGTGCTTTGAGTGTAAACAGTAGCCCAAACACTTCGAGAGAATTTTATTTCCTGAGAGGACTCTATCACTTATGATGCATTCTTTAGTTAACTTGTCCTCTTGTTTTCTTTGGCTGTGATAAAAAAACTATTCATGATTGCCTTAAGCTAGAAATATTTTTTTCCCTCTCTCACCATTTTGCATTCATAAGAATATTTGGAATCGCATGCATTGCTTTGGTCGGAGTGCAAAGGTTTAAGTGTGGGGGAATTTGATCATAGCATTTTGGCACATGTTTTTAGCTTTTTACTTAGGTATTTTAAAAGCTTTTTATAGCTTAGAATAATATTTTTTGCTTGTTTCTAAACTTTGGGTCGAATTTGAGATATAATTTTATTAATTGCATTTTGAATCTTGTTCGCTCTGTAGGCCATAACCTGAGCTCTCAATATCGGATTGGCGCATATGAGTAGGCGTTGGAAATACAAAAATCATAGCTACAACCTTTGTTTTGGAATAACAGCCCAATGCTGAACTTTACAGGGCCTAAATTAGAGATTTCGTAATATGGACTTTTGTAATAATTTTAAATAGCGGGTCACTTGTTTTTATAACCTAAAGCCCAATATCGAGTACTATATATTGGAAGTTTTGTTTCATTTCTACGGATGAAATATTAGGATTCAGATTGCAACAAGAAATAAACAGTTTTTATTTTAATTTCATGGAAGGCTAATTTTATTAGATTAATCCACAAGTTCAGAGTTTCATCAACACTTTGAGATTCAAGTTACACTGTCCATTTTGATTCATGATTATATTCTTGTTTATTTGATTATATTAATTTTCTAATTGCTTAAATTGAAATTTAATAGGATTTATTAAATTTGTTTGACATAATTTGGTTTCAGTTTCTGAATTAATTGAATTATAATTTTGCGAGGCTTGATCGTTAATTGTAATATTTTGATGATTGTGATGCTTAATCTAATCAAAGAAACCGAATTCATATAGGATTGATTACACGTGTTTGATGAATTCTATAGTCAAATAAGAATAGAATCACGAATTTGAAATTAAACTCATTGATAGAATCTGTGATAGGTCTGAAACTCGAATAAGTGGATTAATCGTTTTGCTCATGTGTTAAATCAAAAATCTAAAAAACTCCTTTTTAATTTCAATTTTCAATTTGGTTATTATTATTATATCAGAAGTCCTTGCGAAACGATTCTAGTTATTACCTCTATTTACATTTTATCAATTGTATTTGACCTGTGTGCCACCGCAGATCAAATTGTACCCTCTTTACTTTGCTGAATTTGTATTTGGACCTAAGAAGAACTTAAGTTCTCTCATCATACTCAATTGAAATTCAAGCTGGCCACTAGAGAAAATGTCTCAGTGCAATCAATGCCCTCTTGCTGACTGTAGCCATGTGTGACAAGTCATGCCTTATTTCTGACCACTTCACCTTTTTCATTTAACTGGTTTTTGAAAATGCACTTGGTTCTAGTAATGTTCTTCTTTAGTCTAGGTACTAGATTCCAAACACCATTCCTCTTAAATTATTGAGAACCTGCAAAATACATATCTAGCTTTGATTTTTAAGATCACGCTTCTTGTTATCACAATAAACATAATATCAGACAATAATTAAATTTAAAGAAAAATATAACATATATGTCAAAAGTTTCCGTTCCATCTGAAAACCCTATCAGTTCTTCTTTTCTGGTTTTCAGATTCTGAGTTTGCATATTCTCTGATTAGAGAGTCTGGACGAAGGAATTTGAATTCCCATCCAGGTTTGTAGTCTTGATGAATTTGATTGGAGTGTTCAAATAAGTCTCCTGATTCAGACTTTTAATCTGCCACTTATGTTTTTGTTGATGTATCAGGTTCCTCTGATGGTAATTCTGATTCTTTTGGTAGTTTCAGTTCTGTTGATATGTGTGATTTCTCTGCCAGTTTTGATTTTGTTGATACTCCAGACTTTTCTGGTTCATCATATGGTTCTGGTTCTGATAGGTATTATGTTGACTATTCCTTCTTCCACTAGAGTCACTTGGCTTCTGTTTGTTAGGTTTTGGAACATAAACCTTTTTGCCTTCATATATTGCAAGCATCCACTGACCAGACACCATGAGTGGTGTTTCAATTTTGTTGCTTAAAACATTTGCAACATAAACAATTTTATTCTTTGGTACCCAAATCTGGTTGGGTCATAGTTTGTTAGATCTTAAATATTTCTTGTCTTTAAATGTGGTTACCATTGGACAATATATTTTAGTGTGACCTTTTTTATAGCAAATAGAAAATAAATCATCAGAGGGAACAAACTTAGGTTCAATTACTTTTTCTTGAAATCCTATTCCTCTTTTATCATTCCTACTAACACCATAAATCATAGATGCATACTTGCTTATTTCCATACCATTATCAATAAAATCTTGAACACTTCTTCATGCTTATATGAGTTACAATGTTATTTTCAATTAATGTTGAACTATAATTACTTTTCAGAGTTTCATATTTATACTTAAGTTCAGCAATATTAGTTTTCAAATTTTCATTTTATGTTTTAAAATCAATAATATAAGTTTTCAGAGTTGCATTATCTATCTTAAGTTCAGTAATATCAGTTTTCAGATTTGCATTCTCTATTTTAATTCAGTATTATCAATTTTCAAATTTGTATTTTCTATTTTAAATTCAGTACTTTGATTCTTTAAAACATTAACTTTTTCAATTAGATTTGTATTTTATTTCCTAAGTGTTTTCAGTTTAAAAGACAGTTTATGATTAATATTTAAAAAATCATTTATAACAGTAATTAAATCAGATCGAGTAAATTCATAAAATACCTTAATTTCTTCATCTGTTGATTCACTTCCAAAGTCATAATCTGTGTTGGGTCTAGAGGTAGAGTTGGTATGAGCCATCATACCCAAATCTACTTGTTCATCATCACAGGATTCCTCATAATCATCCCACGTAGCCATCAAACAATTCTTCTTGGGTCTGGATCTTTCATGTTGTGTTTCCCTTTCTTTATGTTTGAACATTCTGACTTGATATGTCTAGGCTCATTGCATCCATAATAGATGCTGCTTTTCTTGTCATATTTATCATCATTCTCTCTGTTGGATTGCTTGGAATATCTTTGGGAAAATTTCTTCTTTCTATTGTGCAACATCTTTCAAATTTTTCTAGATATGAAAGCAGTCTCGTCTTCCTCTATGTTCAGATTCTGATCATCTAAATCACTATCCTCTGATTATGATGTTGCCTATAGAACCATCTTCTACTTAGATTTCAAGGCCAAAGTCTTGTTCTTCTTCTTGGGCTCATCTTCTTCAAGTTTAATTTCATGTGATCTGAGATAGCTGATTAATTCTTCCAACTTTAGAGTATTCAGATCCTTTGCTTCCTGAATGACATGATCTTAGGTCTCCACTTGCTTTTCAGACTCCTAAGAATTTTCTTCACAGGATCAGCAGTAGTATAATTCTTCTCAAGTACCTTTAATCTTGAGACTAGAGTCTGGAATATGGAAAACATTATTTCAATGTCTTCATCTTGTTCCATCTTGAACAACTCATACTTTTTGACTAGGAGATTGGCATTTGCTTCTTGAACTTGCTTGCTTCCGTCATAGGTTAGAATCAAACTATCATAAATACTCTTTGTTGTCTCCTTGTTGGTGCACTTGTCAAACTCCTTAAAGGTGATTGCATTTATCATGAATGTTTTGGTTAATTCTGACTTGAACTCAGAAAATATTTCAAACTTGAACAAGTGTTTCTCTTTTTTGAACTCTAAGATGAATTGAGAACTTTGAACTTGAGTTTTTCTATTCCTTTATGCTTTTCGATGTTTTTCTCCTTCAATTTAATCCTTGTTTAATTTTGAATTGTATCTTGTTCAAATTGAGTTTGTAAATTCTTCAAATTGATTATATTTCTATTTTGTGTAGATTGAGTTTGTAAATTCTTCAAATAAACTCTTCTTCAATTTTGATCAAATCTTCATTAAAAGTTGATCAAATATTCTTCAAATTTTCATTAAATGTTGCTCATATAATCTTCATTAAATGTTGATAAAATATTCTTCAAATTTTCATTAAATATTAACCATATCTTCTTTTCAACTTGGTCAAAGATTTTCCTCAATTATAAATATGAATCAAATCTTATTTTAGATTTTATTTAATTATAAATTTGAATCAAATCTTATTTTAGATTTTAATCAATTATAATTTGGAATCAAATCTTATTTTAAATTTTCTTCAATTACATGAATCTTCTTTCATATTCTTTGAAGTCAAATATATTGTTTTCATAAAATACTTTTGTTAACATCAAAACTCTAAATATAAAACCAACATGGTTCCAACAACATGGACATAGTACTAAATTGGGAGAAATTTCATTTTATTGTGATATAAGGCATTGTTCTAGGCCAAAAGATTTTCGTCAAAGGTATTAAAATTGATAGAGCCAAATTTGGAGGTAATGAAAAGCTTCCCAAATTAATAAATGTCAAAGGAATCATAAGCTTTCATGGGGATAAAAACTTGATAGCGTTCCAACAAGTGTATTGAATCATTGGAAGTAATAATTAAAATGGTAGTACTGAGTGTTGAACTCAAAGGATTGCGGTATACTATCGAATTATGTTTACTTACTAAAATTGAACAAAAAGTTTTCGAATTGATTGAAATTATATTTGAAACTAACAAGAGTAATAGAATAGAACATTTATAAGAAGAAAAATGTCAGGGATGAGTTTCACTTCGAATCCAACCTTAGTTTCTAATTTGATCCTAATTACTAAATTCCTTTATTGAACTATTACTGAATTCTCTTTATTATTCTTGCCCTAACTTCTTAGTGACAAAACCTTTAATTCTAAAGTAACCCCTAATTCCTTAGTGGATTTAAGATTAGAACTAAGCTTTCCAGTATAAGAATTCTCTTATAAAACTATTAACTCTGCAAATAATTCAATTCATTTAATGACCTGCATCTATCCCTAGACTACAATATCATGAATTTCTCATCTCAAGTAATCGTAAAGTCCAATTCCGTTTCAAAATACGAATCGTAAAACAATTTAAAGTTGATCAAGTTGTAAAAAGCATTAAGCACAAAGATAAGAAAAGTAATTCAATTAACTCATTCATATAACTAGAAATCAAATAAAAAATATAAGAGTTTCATCTTGTTTCAGTCATCCCTAACAATAGGGTTTAATTACTCATGACAAAGATACAATAGATAGAGAATAAAGAAGAATAACAAGAAATTTTTATGAATGATTCTTGATAAGAATCCTTCAATGGTGTTAGAACTAACCTCCTCTAAGTTTCTCTACTAGGACACAAGTCTCCAAACTTCCAAATAGCCAAAAAGATCCATAGAAAGTGAAAAAAGGCATTTTTATGCATTCAACAGTGCGTCTTGCGCACTTGGCGCAAACATTTGCACTCCACGGAAGAAACATGATGCGAAAATACTATAGAAATGCGCTTCGGACGCAAGCATTTGCACTTCAGATGCACCACATATGTTACATGACGTTTACTTCATGTTTCTCATTATTTGATCCCGAATTTGGTTCAAGCGTCTTCATGAAGGTTGTCTCTATGGATCTTAGCTTTCATTTGCACTTAGTGTGATCGAATTGGACATCTACAACTCCAAATATGGCTGAAATACTCCAAATAGGTCATGTTAATTTCTCACCAAAATTTAGCACTACACTAAAACAAAGAAACAATGCAAAACTACGAAAAACATCTACTTAATCAAGGAAATAAGAACATAAACATGTCATTAAATCCAAGAACTAAAATAAAAAACTATATCAAATAAATTCATAACAATGATAAATATATCAAATAACTTCTTAAAAATATATCAAAGATAAATAAGACTAAAAACAATGAAAAATATGCATATGATAAAGAGTTATCACAACCCCCAACTTAGTTTCTTGCTTGCCCTAAAAGCAACAATTAATTCCAAATTGGGACAGTTAAAAACAAAGTTCCAGCACCATTCGTAAATTTAGAACAACCAATTTAACATTTATTCATCAAGTTCAACTCTCTCTTCACACAATATCACCAAAATTTCTGTCAAATGTTTAACAATGGTTATTAAAATCTTAGAACATGATGATACCATAGGCTTGAAAACATTATAGTTAGCAATCACAATGCAACAAACACATCCACTTTTGGATGACTTTCTAGTTGTAATGGGGTTTACGTAAGGGTAGGATATTTTTCGATAATATGCTTTACTACTTGAAGTTAGATACACATTTTCAAATTATTCTACCTTTTTTTTTCTTCACATTTCCATTGTGGAGATTCCCAAACATTGGCAAAAGAACCAAGAAGATGTTATTTATCAGAGTACACAAACTTATTTTTTTTTCTTTTTATTTTTTTTTAGTTTTCTTGATTTTTATTTTTTGAAAACCACTACCCTAAATTTAAAAGGTTTTTATCCCATGAGCAGCCCCAAACTTAAAACTTTACCAAGACAAAAGTTTTCCTACCTAACTCCTAGTAAGTTGATTTAATTAAAATCAGGTCTTTGACTTGTAATGTGGCTAGTAACTGAAACAAAAGGGCAAGACTCAAATGAGTTAGCAAATGATAAAATTTGCACATGATAGTTAAAAAGGCTCAAACGATCAAACAAAATTGCCTTAATGTATGCATAAATCACAAGTAATGCATGTCAGAATTAGTGCAAGTTTTGAAGGGATAACATATGTCTAGATAATCCCACAACAAAGAATTAAAGTGTTTAGGCTCAAAAACTCACATCTAGGATAATAAGAGATAATATGAACTATTTAAATGATGCCAAACATGCCACTGCTAAATTTATTTATTTATTTATTTATTTATTTATTTTTAAAATTGCAAGTAAGACTTCCACAACCAAAGTGTAATCAACAATGTATGCATTAGTGAAACTTGTCGAATTGAGTAATGACATGAGCAAAGATATAGAATTTAAATTAATAGGTAGCTTAAGACCAACTTCAAGTTAATACAAATTCTTTACATAGTACACATTCGCACACAATTAAAAAGAAACAAATTCAAATAACGAAAGTAAGATTACAAAAATAACAGTTACATCTACCTATGGGTTGCCTCCCACAACGCGCGTTTTTAAAGTCATTAGCTTGACGCCTCAACCATTGCCAATGTAAGACCCATAATTTTAAAGTACCCTTTTATGTATTTTTGGTATATTTTGGATTTTGGCTCGGAGGCTTTTAAGACAAAGTTAATAATATTTTGGAGTTTTATAATCAAAAAGGTATTTCGATGCCAATTAGAATTTCTCGTCGATAAATAAATTGAATTTAACTGCGGAAAATACTTTACGGTTAATTTAAGGCGTTTCGGGTGAAACGGTAATTTAATAAATATCTAGATTTTGAGATATTTGATAAGTTATATTAATTATATATATATTTATGTATATATGTTTGATTGAGGGGAAAGGAAAAGGAAATAGAAAAGAAAGGAAAGGAAATAGAAAAGAAAGGAAAGGAAATAGAAAAGAAAGGAAAGGAAATAGAAAAGAAAGGAAAGGAAATAGAAAAGAAAGAGAATAGAAGAAAGGAAAAAGGAAGGAAAACAAAATCCCTCGTCTTCTTCCTCTGTTAACCGTGAGACCAATTTTCCTCCTCCTCCCATTTTTCGTTTTCGACGCTTCCTTTTCTTCAAAGCTAGTGACCCAAGGTTGGGTGAGAGTTAGATCAAGGTTTTCACAACTCCACTCTTCCTCTTTGATTCGAAAACGAAGAAAAACGGTTTTGAGATCCAAACACAAACCCCTCCGTTTCTCCTAGATCCAAACCTCATTTCTCGAAGAGATAGAAGGGAAAGTTGCTCACCACCACGCTACGGTGCTAGTGAACTAATTTGGAAGCGGCGTTGCGAGCGGAGATTTTACCGGAATTTCTCGCGGTACCGGAAACGCACGATAAAGCTAACGTTGAGGTAAGGGCTCCTTCCAAACTTCTAGCTTGCATTAGGGACTTATCTGTAGTTGTGTGGGAAGGAATTTGTTAGGGTTAAATGTATCGATTTGGGGAAAAACGAAACTAGTGCGTTATGGGTAAAAACCTTAGAGTTAGGTTTTGTTTATAGTGATGAATGTTTCGTGGTAAATGAATTTGAATGTCATTGTGTATGATTATGGGTAAATGAAATTTGATGTATCTGGGTGTTATGTTGCGTGATTTGTGTTCGTTGTATTTGGTGTGTTCGTACTTGATGTTTGTTAATTGGTGTGGTTGTTGTGAATTATGGTTTGAATGTGAAAGTATGTTTGAATTTGTTTCTGTGGAATTTGAAAACCATTAGAGTTAAACGAGTATTAAAAATGGGGAATCTTTTAATACCTCGGTTTACTTAATGTGTATTTGAGGAAAATGTTTAAGTTAACTGGGCGTTGAGAATGGGGAATCTCTTAATGTCTCGGTTACTTAACTATCGTTTTTGAAAATCGTTTCGGTAAATGAGTATTAAGAATGGGGAATCTCTTAATATGACTGTTTGCTTAACATTTTGTTTTGAAAATCATTAAGTTAAATCGGTATTAAGAACGGGGAATCTCTTAATGACTTATTTAATTAATGTTGTTTGAAAGTCGTTTAAGTTAAATGGGTATTAAAAATGGGGAATCTTTTAATATCTGCATTTGCTTAACGATTGTTGTGAATGGAGTCTGTGTATGCTCATGCATTTCATTTGGTAAATTGTGTCGACCCGTGATAGGTGACACCTTGGTAAACTGTACGGACCCGTGATAGGTTGTACGTTTGCGATTTACATTTTAGTAAATCGTGTTGACCCGTGATAGGTGACACCATGGTAACTGTACTGACCCGTGATAGGTGGTACATTTACGATTTACATTTTTGGTGAATTGTGCTGACCCGTGATAGGTGGCACCTAGGTAAACAGTACTGGTCTGTGATAGGCGGTACGTTTACGATTCCCGCTTTTTCTTTTAGTAAATCGTGTTGACCCGTGATAGGTGACACCATGGTAACTGTACTGACCCGTGATAGGTGGTACATTTACGATTTACATTTTTGGTGAATTGTGCTGACCCGTGATAGGTGGCACCTAGGTAAACAGTACTGGTCTGTGATAGGCGGTACGTTTACGATTCCCGCTTTTTCTTTTAGTAAATCGTGTTGACCCGTGATAGGTGACACCTCGGTAAACTGTACTGACCCGTGATAGGTGGTACGTTTATGATTTACGCATTTTAGTAAATCGTGCTGACCCGTGATAGGTGGCACCTCGGTAATTGGTACTTTGGCCTGCGATAGGCGGTACAATTATGATTTACGGCCCTTCGAGGAGGGTTTTGGTTTGGAATTCCGAGTCCATGCATTTTGGCATATACGCATTGCATTAGGGTGCTTGGCACGCGAGTCGTATTTGATTTGAGTTTATGATTGAGTGATTTGAATTTGATTTATCGTGTTAATTGCGTTGAAAATGCTAAGTGTTATGTGTTGATTATTGTGTGTAAGTATGATGGTTATCGAGATCCCAATTGCCGTGGTAATCGCGTAGAAATTGCTAAGTGTTAAGTTGTGAACTTGATTAGGAATGACTTAGGTTAATTCATGAATTTTTGGAAAAATGATCAGGGAAATCGATTTCCCAATCGATTGGATGGAAGTCAGGGGCTTGGCCAAATGAACAAAATCGATTAGCCAATCGATTTTGTAATCAGTTTTCAAAAATCCCTTTCGAAATCGATTGCCCAATCGATTGGCCATTAAGTCAGGGGCTCAGCTATCCTGTCAATCGATTGCCCAATCGATTGAATCAAGCCAGAGTTCAAAATTTCACTAAAAACCTTCAGGAAATCGATTTGGAAATCGATTGGTATTAAGTCAGGGGCTCCGTTATCCTGTCAATCGATTGCCAAATCGATTGATTCAGCCCAGGATTCTATTTTCATTAAAAATCTTCACCCCAATCGATTGCCCAATCGATTGGCTCAGTGAAAATCCTCAGTTTTAGTTGTATGATTAATTGCTCATGAATCTATCCATGTCTTGTTTTATTATGTGTTAATTAGGAGATCGAGAACTGCATTTTACCTTCATTTTCATTGGCAATGTACTGTATGAACTTTTCGCATATTGAAAATCCTGTTAAGGTGCATGCTTAGTTGAAAAGTTGTTTTGAGCATTCAAAAACTTAATTGCTATGTGTTAACTGTTATTTTCTGGTTGGTGACCCTTTACAACTATTGTGGAAATCTGGGCTTTGCCCTCAGATGAGAGTCAGGACGGCCCTACCGGTTCGTACCCTACGGACAGGAATGGAGATGGGAACGCTTGACTGCAGTTACGTTAGGAGGATCTCACGGGGCGCGTGGAGATTACTCAGGGTGTATAGCTTTTTGGTAGGATGATCAGATTAGGATGATGTATAGGGACTAGGGGTCCTTCTTTTTGGTTTGAAGTATTTTTAGTTTGGAAAACTGTACTTATACAAATATCATCAGTTTGATATCATCTTTGGATGGGTTCCATGTGCCAATTGATGTTGTGTAAATGTTTTGGATTTATAATTGGAGAAACTTTTCCGCTGCGTAAATTGTAATGACTCAATTATTTATCCAAAGACATTTCCTCATTTGTTTTACTTTGTTTTATTTTAATTCCTTTTAAAAAAAAAAAAAATATACCCTCGCTTTGAAAAACGGGGTGTTACAGTCAAGGTGAGATATATTACAGATTTTTCTCACCAAGGAATACATATTTCAAGCAAGGTGGCAATTGCTTGAGCTTAACCAGTGGCTATCTTTCTTTTTCTCTACATACTTTTCTTCATTCCCTTTCAACTCCTCTCATCTAGTATGAAAGCGGGAGGTGTAAGATGGTGATGCTTCTACATGGCTAAAACATCTTTACTTTTGGATCTTCACTATCTTTAATGATGACTCTTCATCATATGCATATTTTTCATTGTTTTTAGTCTTATTTATCTTTAATCATTAGTTAATTTAAAGAGTTATTTGATATATTTTGTTGATTTTAGCTCTTTGATTTAATGAAATATTTATGTTATTATTTCCTTGATTAAGTAGGGATTTTTCGGAGTTTTGTGTTGTTATTTTGTTTCAGTGCAATGCTGAATTTTGGTGAGAACTCAATATGACACATGTAGAGTATTTCAGCCATATCTGGGGTTTTAGATGTCCAATTGGAATCAAACCAAGTGAAAATGAAAGCTAAGATCCATAGCTACAACGTTCATGAAGACACCGGAACCAAATTCATACTCGAAAGAGGAGAAAAATGCAATATACATCGGACAACAGGTGTTGAGCGCTTAAAGCGCGACAGACGCGCCTGGGGCGCGTTTCCAGCCATCCAACACTGTCCAGACGCACTTGGAGCGCGTTTCCCGCGCCTGAGGCACGCGACACGCATCAGCAACCATAAAAACACAACTTTTTACTATTTTAGGAATCTTTTTGACTCTTGGGAATTTGGGAGACTTGTGCCCTAGCATAGAAACTCAAAGACGACCGTTTCTAACATCATTGGAGCAGTTTTATCAAGAATCGTTCATGAATCCTTCTTGTAATTCTTCTCTAATATTTATCTCTTTTATCTCTGTCATGAGTAACTAAACTCTATTTGTTAGGGATGAGTGTAACAAAATGAAACCCTTATTTTTATGATTTGATTTCTAGTTATATGAATGAGTTTATTGAATTATTTTTCTCATCTATGTGCTTAATGCTTTTTATTGCTTGGTCAACATTAAAATGTTCTACGATTTGTATTTTGAAACGGAATTGGACTTTACGAATGCTTGAGATGAGAAATTCATGAATTTGTAGTCTAGACATAGATGCAGGTCATGAAACCAATTAAATTAGTTGCAAAGCAATAATTTACAAGAGAATTTCTATACGATAATGCTTAATTATAATCTTAAATATACTAAGGAATTAGGGGTTACTTTGGAATTAAAGGTTCTGTCACTAAGACATTAGGGCAAGAATAATAAAGAGAATTCGGTAATAATTCAATAAAGGAATTCAATAACATGGATCAAATTAGACACCAAGGTTGGATTCGAAGTGAAATTCATCCTTGTCATTTTTCTCAATTTATAAAGGATCAATTTTACTATTGTTGTCAATTTTAAATATTATTTCAATCAACTTGGGGACTTTTTGTTCAATTTCAGTAACTAAATATAATTCAATAGTAAAACGCAATCCTAGAGTTCGACACTCGGTACTACCGTTTTATTATTACTTGCAACGATTCAGTACACTTGCTGAAACGCTATCATTTAACAACAACATGGAACATGCACAACACCCTTTCTAAAGGCAGAATAGGTACTTGATGTTCAACAATTTCTTTGTTTATCGAAACAAAAATATTAATTCGGTTGCACCTTTTCTTTCTTTTGAATGCTCCATGGTTTTAAGCATTTTGTATGTAACTATTTCCACATTTACCTTAAAGGTTAAGGTGCCATTCGCCACGTCAATCATAGATCACCCTGTTACTAAGAATGGTCTTCTCAAGATCAAAGGGATTGTCTTCCTCCGTGTCTAGTACCACAAAATCCACTGGAAAAATGAACCTATCTACTTTGACCAAGACATCTTCCACCATCCATATAGGTATTACTTTGAGCGATCCATAAACTGTAACATCAACTATGTGTCTTTGACTCTTCCAATGCTCACTCGTTGATAAGCATCACTATTTCACTGCCAATTTTTCTATCTCTAACAGAATTTCCATCATGAACTTGCCGTATGTCAGCATCTGCTCTAGTGCTTCTGCAAAACGAATGTTAATTTGCAATTTTTATAAAAAAAACAAGAAACTTACCAAATTTCTTTTCAGTTTCTTCCTTTTTAAATCTTTGAGGAAGCAGAAGCCAAATTTTGGGCTTTCGTAGAGCCTTTTTTTTTTGCACCACAGGTTCTTCCTCCTTTACAAGAACGATGTTCTCCTCAACTGATGTTGGGGTGACAATTCATCTTAGTGGGTTGGAAATCTAGCACTCCTGCCCTTTTTGGCTTTAGGTGGTGCTGGTTAAATTACCTTTCCACTCATAGTTGTCACGATATTGATATTATTTCACGAATTTGAAATTGTGTCATTAGGAAAATTTGGTAGCTGATCATCTTTCTATACCGGTGAATGATGAGGTGACCATAAAAAAAATTAATGTATTGGAGGAATTTTCCGATGGAAAACTTTTCAAGGTGCAAGAAAGACCATGGTGTGCTGACATGGAAAATTTTAAAGTGGTTGGTGTCCTTCTTGATAATTTTAATTGGCACTAAGAAAAAAAAATTCATTCGAGATGCTAATTAATTTGTGTTGAATGATCCTTATTTATTCAACATTGTAGATGACACCCTATATAGGAGATATATATCAAAAAAAGAAACTAGAAACATATTGTGCCATTATAATAATTCACCTTACGAAGGTCACTATAAAGAGGAAGATACTGATGCGATGGTCCTTCAATCTGGTTTTCTCCATCCTACCATTTTAAAAGATGCTCATGATCATGTTCAAAGATGTGACAATTGTCAAAGGTTAGGAAGCATCTCACGAAGACATGAAATACCTCTCCAGATCATTTTTGAAGTTGAGATAATTAAGTTCTAGGGGATCAACTTTGTTGGACCACTGCCATCCTCTTTTTCAAATGAATACATTTTAGTCGCAATTGATTATGTGACAATGTGGGTCAATAAGTGGCTTCAAAAAAGGCTGATTCAAAAAAAAAAAACCTATAGTATGTTAGAACAAAGTTGGTTTGAAGAAATATTAATATTTCTTGTTTTGGTGATAACAATTATTTTGTGGGAACAATTTATAGCACTAATGTTTTGTGAACACGCTCAAAGAACGCCAAGACTACATTATATGCTTCGTGTTCTAAGTCTAGTGAACACGCTCTAAAACGCACCTCTTGTGACTTTATCTAATTATCTGACAAGCAACTGATCACATCAAGCATGTAATCTCTAATTAGTCTGGCTCTAATGATCACATCAAGCTGTAATCTCTCTACCTCTAATAAGCATGACAAGTAAGTGATTTTCTAACTCTGATAATTGCATCAAGCATCTAATCTTCTGATTTTTAATAGTTTATACTCTGATGAAAGTAAACTCTCTAAAAAGACAACGCTCCGAATTAGACAACGCTTTTGCGCATCCTATACTAATCACCGTAAATCCGTATTTTTCTGAAGGACAACACAACATACTCTATTGATAAATATCCTTTGCTCCTCATGTCTTCATATCAATATTTGAAGAATCAATTTCAAGCATATCTTTGAAAAGGTTTAACGGAAAATCAATCTCATAATATTTTGATACAAAACTTAATGATACATACATATTTTTTGCAATTAGGACCACATTCAAAAACCATAAAAACTCTTTTAAAGGACGTGCAACACTTATTGAAAAGAACAAGCCACAACGTACCACATTAAACACAATACATCCATCTTTGTACTCTTGCTCTTAATCATTTGTGTTGTTTAAATACTAAAAAATATTTTATCTGAGAGTACAATATTGTAAACATACTCTTGTGAGAGTTATTCAGAAAACCGTTAAACCTATTTTTTTGTAACCTAGCCCAATAGTGGCTACAATCCTCAATAGCTTGATGATCACAATATTTGGTCACATGTTTCTACCTTTTTAGTTTTGTATTTCAAAACCTCTTTCTAGCTTAGAATAATTTTTTAACTTATTTCTAAACTTTGAATCAAAATTGAATTATAATTTTATTGTTTGCCTTTCGACCTTTGCTCGCTCTGTAGGCCATAACTTGAGCTCTGGATATCGGATTGGCGCATACGAGCAGGCGTTGGAAAGCTGAAATACAGAGCTACAACTTTTGTGTTGGAACAAAAGCGCAGTGCTAAACTTTAATGGGCCTAAATTGTAGATTCTGTAATATGGTCTTTTGTAATAATTTTAAATAGCGGGTCACTTGTTTCTAAACCCAAAATCCTAAAGCCCAAAATCAAGTACTATATATTGGGAGTTTTCTTTCTTTTCTAAGGGATAAAATTTTAGGATTCAGATTGATATAAGAAATAAACACTCTTTATTTTAATTTCATGGAAGGCTAATTTTATAAGATTAATCCACGAGTTCAGAGTTTCATCTACACCTTGAGATTCAGGTTATACTGTCAATTTTTCTTCATGATTATATTTCTGTTTATTTGATTATATTGATATCCTTATTGCTTAAATTGAATTTCAATAGGATTGAAAAAATTCTTTTGACATAATTTGGTTTTGGTTTCTAATTTAATTGAATTGTAATTTTGCAATGCATGATCGTTTATTGTAATTTTTGATGATTGTGATGCTTAATCTAGTCAAAGAAACCGAATTCTTATAGGATTGGTTATGCTTGTTTGATCAATTCGATAGTCAAATACGAATATAATCACAAATTAGAAATTAAACTCATTGATAGAATATGGGATAGGTCTGTTGGTTATATGGCTTCTATCCTTAGGAAATTTTATACAATATTATCAACAAGATTATCTAATTCTTTCCTAAGTGACGAATTAATATGAAAACCAACTTGTTTAATATTAATTCCTATTTTAACAGCAAAAGATTCAAACAGTTTGTTCACAGCGGAATTTCACAATCACATGCAAGATCAATATAAAAAGTAAAGAGAGAGAGGAAATATTGCACCAGGAGATTTTTATACTGGTTCGGCTATCACTTTGATAACCTACATCCAGTCCTGAAATCTACAATAGATTTCAGCCTTTCACTAGAATGATTTGAGGAATATTTTTACAGACTTTCCAGCGTCACAGCCTATCCATCCAACTCACAATCACTTCTATCACAATACCAACCTATCCCTAAGAGTTACTCGTCAAACTCTAGCGAGATCAAGCTGAGGTTTCTTTTAGATGACCACAAGTATCCTAAAAGATAACCACCAGTGTACACTACTGGATTTCCAAAACTTCAATTACAGAAATTGTTCTTTCACAATGAATTAAAGAATACTAAGAAAATTGACTCAATCACAATGTAAGATCTCACACAAAAGTATTAGCCAATGAGTATTTGTGTGTTGTAACAATTTTTCTCTCAAGGTGTTTTTCAGTCTACTGTGTTTATGAAAAAGTGTTATGATTGTTATCAAAAAATTGTGATTGATTCAATTTATATATTTTCAGAAAAACATTATATATATCGATTTCGTAATCGATTTTATTAAAGTTTTATACCAGCTTAATCAATTACCTAATCGATTATCGCGTGTCTTGTTTTTCTTGAATCTTGAAAATATAAGAACTAATTGATTTCCTAATCGATTCCTTTAATGCATTTATCAGAGACTGATACTCAGTTTGTATCAGAATCGATTGAATAATCGATTATACTTGTTTTGTTCAAACAATGAGATCAAAACAATCGATTACTCATTCGATTCATATATTAACATAATCGATTTGGCAATGGGCTAAATACTTCCTGTAACTTAGACATTTTACTCCAATCGATTCGTCAATCGACTTGGCTGGTCATAGTGACTAAGGTGTTTTACTCCAATCGATATGCCAATCAATTTGGCTGGTCACAGTGACTAAGATGTCTTACTCCAATCGATTTGTCAATCGATTTGGCTGGTTACAATAGCTTAGCTATTTAGTTAAAATCGATATGCCAATCGATTACGCAATATGTTCCTGATAAATGATTAACCAGTCCGTTCTTTCAATCGATTACCTAATCGATTAATGCAAAGCTTGCAACACAAGAAACATATATCAATCGATTATCTAATCGATTAGTGCAAAGCTTGCAACTTAAGAAACTTATTTCAATTGATTGTCCAATCGATTTCGTTGATCACAGAACACATGTCTGATGAAAAAGTATTTTCATAATCGATTTGCCAATCGATTGACTCAGTATGAGCTTGGTTATGTGAATCATAAAATCGATTACTCAATTGATGTGCAAATCAATTGTCCAATTGATTTGTTTAAACATAGAACACAGGTTTTGATAAAACCTTTAAGTAATCGATTTCCCAATCGATTAACTTAGTGAAACCTTTATTCTGTGAGTCAGACAATCGATTGCTCAATTGATTTATTACTTGATTGATTAAAACTTATTTTATGATTTCATTGGCAAATACTATATGAGAACTCATTATGATTAAGTCTACCTAATTGACCCAATTAACACTAGACACTCTTATACATTAGTCTTCAAGCCTTGTAGGACATCATCCATCTTTGCTTGATTGCTTGAGTTCCAAGTTTTGTCCAAGTGTGTAGTGTTTGTTTATTTGCCTGAAATGTTTCTCAATTCAAATCATTAGATCAATCAAATAATGCATATACATTGCATGTTTGGAAATTATATCAAAATCATGACCAAGGAGGCATATGTCTTACAAGGTCTGAAACTCGAATCAATAGATTAATCATTTTGCTCATCTGTTAAAACAAAAATATAAAAAAAAACCCCTTTCAAATTTCAACTTTCAATTTGGTTAATATTATTATATCTGAAGTCCTTGCGAAACGACTCGAGTTATGACCTCTATTTACATTTTATCAATTGTATTTGACGCTCAGTTATGACCTTCCAAAAAAAGTTGTGTTGCCTTTATTTGATTTTTAGAAAAATTTGGTGGTATTTTTATATTTTTTGGATTTTATCTGATATGGTTTTTTATTTTTCACTTCAATTTTAGCGATAGGGACATTGTTGGAATTTTCAGAATTGTGATTTTTCATTGCATTGTTATGATGATGCACAACTAGGGCTAGTTCTACAAATCTGCATTCCCTTGAACCTGGAATAGATAGGACGTTTCATTTACGTCGTAAACTTAATAGAGTTGTTAATGTTAACGAGTCAGAGACAGAGTCAGATAGTGAAAGTGACAACTTGCTGCAAAATATGGTTGATGTGAATAATAGAACCTTAAGACAACTTGTTGCTCCTATTGTAAATTAAAATGCAGTGTGTATCACATATCCTGAAGTGATTGTACGATTTGAACTTAAATCTGGTTTAATACACTTGCTTCCAAAGTTTAATGGTCTTACAGGTGAGGATCCCACAAACACTTGAAGGAATTTCATGTTGTGTGTTCTACCATGAAGCCTCAAGGAGTCATAAAAGACCGTATTAAGCTGAGAGCCTTCCCATTTTCACTCCATGATGCTACCGAGGATTGGTTATACTACCTTCAACTAGGTTCAGTTACAAGTTGGAATGATCTCAAGAAATAGTTTCTAGAAAAATTCTTCCTTGCCTCAAGAGCTGCTTCAATCGGAAAAGAAATATCTAGCATTACGCAGATTGACAGGGAATCATTACATTCAAGAAATTAGTGTCTAGTTATCCTCATCACCAGATTTCTGAACAATTGCTCATCCAATATTTTTATAAAGGCTTGCTACCTATGGATAGAAACATTTTGGATGCTACTAGTGGGGGAGCACTTGTTGGTGAGACCCCAAAAGCGGCAAAAGCTTTGATTGAGAACATGTTCAATAATTCTCAGTAGTTTACAACTAGAAGCAATTTAGTAGTGTTGACAAGAGGTGTGAATGAAATTCAAGCTTTTTTCCACAAGAATTTAGAAGCCAGACTTGATGAGCTTACATCTTTAGTAAAAAAATTGGCAATAGGTAAAACCCAAGCAATGGTCTTTGGTATTTGAACATCTCCAGAGCATCCTACAGATTCATGTCCTACATTGCAAGAAGATCCAATTGCTGATTCTCCTCACGCATATGCAGCAAATATATACAATCCTCAAGCCAACTATGATCTGTCATCTAACAGGTACAATCCTAGTTGTAGAAACCATGCCAACCTGAGATGGGGGAATTCATATGCACAACATCAACCTAGGTAGCAACAGTAACAACAAAATATTCCACAACAGCAAAATAATGCACCTTCATTAGAGGACTTCATTAAGGAGATGGTTGTCCACAATCTCTAATTTCAACAAAGAACAGATTCCACCATTCAAAATTTGGAAACAAAGATTGGCCAGCTAGACACTTCAATTAATCAATTGTAGACTCAGGGGTCAAATCAATTGCATGCACAGTCAATAGTAAGTCCAAATGCTTCCAATGTCAGTGCAATTACATTGAGGTCAGGGAAAGTTGTTAAAATACCAAAGATACCTGAAAGTGCAGTGAAAAATTATAAGGTTGTTGAGGACACTTTGAAGACTAAGAAGGTGGAAGTGAACATTCCCCTCATTGAAACAATTAAACAAATTCGAAGATATGCAAAATTTCTAAAAGATTTGTGCACACACAAGACAAGGTTAAAAGGTAATGAAAGAGTAAACATGGGGCGAAATGTTTCAGCCCTCATTCAGCCAATGCCTCAGAAATGCAAAGATCCAGGAACTGTTTCCATTCCATCTACCATAGGCAATAGTCAATTTGAGAACGCTATGTTAGATTTAGGAGCTTCCATTAATGTTATGCCTACATCTATTTTTAACTCTCTTGCTCTTGGACCTTTATAGAGTACATGTGTTACCATTCAATTGGAAAACAAGAGCTATGCTCATCCTACTAGACTTGTAGAGGATGTACTTGTTCGAGTTAATGAATTGATATTTCCTGCATATTTTTACTTTCAGGACATGGAGAAAGAGGGATAGAATAAGTCCAACATGGCGCCTATCATCTTAGGCTGAACATTCTTGAAAACTGCTAGAACAAAAATTGATGTACACGGTGGAACTCTATCCATGGAATTTTGTGATAGCATTGTAAATTTTAACATCTTTGATGCTTCGAAAAACCCCATGGAAGAGCATTCTATTTTTCAAATTGAATTGCTTGCTGATTTGGTTGATGACACTTACCCTAATATGTTTGCTACTGATTTTCCTTCATTGTCTGGTTTTGATGATACTTATACCTATGAATTTTGTACAAATACTCAGTTGTGCTCTTTGTGTGCTGAGATCGAAGCCGCCTTGCAGGTTGATCATTGTGCTGCTATTAATATTTCTACTAACATAATTGATTTTGCAGACTTAGCTTCGGACACTGGTGTTGTACCCTCCATTGAACAACTACTAAATATAGAGCTTAAAGCATTTCCTGATAATTTAAAATATGCATATTTAGAAGGAAGTGGTAAGTTAACTGTGATTATTTCAGCCAAACTTGAAGATGAATAGGAAGAGAAGTTGTTGCAGATTTTGAGAAAACACAGGAAGGCAATCAGATGGACCTTGGCTGATATTCTTGGTATTTGTCTATCCATTTGTATACATAGGGTACTACTGTAGGTTGGGGTAAAATCAGCCAGGTAGCCCGAAAAACGACTTAATCCATTAATTCTGGATGTTGTAAAAAAAGAAGTGACCTAGCTCTAGCAAGCAAGCATTATATACCCCATCTCTGTAAGTCCAGTTCAGGTAGTCCCTAAGAAAATTAGACTCTCAGTGGTTAAAAATGAAAATAATGAACTTATCCCCACACGAGTGTAGAACAGTTGGAGGGTATGTATTGATTACAGGAGACTAAACCAGGCAACTAGAAAGGATAATTTTCTTTTACCATTCATGATCAGATGCTTGAACGATTGGCTAGTAAGTCATATTGTTTTCTGGATGGTTTTTCTAGTTATTTTCATATCCATATTGCACCAGAGGATCAAGATAAGACCATGCTCACTTGCCCTTTGGGCACATTTGCTTATAGGAGGATGCCCTTTGGCCTATGCAATGCTCTTGGCACTTTCTAACGTTGTATGATTAGTATTTTTACTGATTTGATAGAAAACTGTATAGAAGTTTGTATGGATGATTTTTGTGTGTATGGTTCCTCATTTGATGCAGATCCTATGTCCCAAAACTATGCCTTGTTCAACCATAAAATGAAATTTTTCATAATTCAGCACAAGGGTTAGTGTGATGCATCTAACTATGCAATGGGAGCAGTCCTTTTACAAAGGGTTGGTAAGGCTGCCCATGTTATTTATTATGCTTCTAGGACTTCAGATTCTGCACATGCTAATTATACTACCATTGAAAATGAACTTTTAGCTATTGTTTTTGCACTTGATAAGTTTACATCATATTTGGTAGGTTCAAAGGTAGTTGTTTTTATTGACCATGCAGCTTTGAAGTTCTTGCTGAATAAACCAGAAGCCAAACCGAGATTGATCTGGTGGATGTTGTTACTCCAAGAATTTGATTTAGAGATTAAAGATAAGAGTGGAGCTGAAAATTTGGTAGCAAATCATTTGAGCAAAATATAAATGGATGAGGACCCCATCCCCATTCAAGATGACTTCCCAGATGAGAAACTGCTACAGTTGCATGAGAAACTCCTTAGTTTGTTGATTTAGTTAATTATCTAGTTGCTGGAGTCCTCCCTGCAGATGCATCTAGAACAAAAATGCACAAACTCTATAGTGATGTCAAATACTATGTGTGAGATGATCCATATATGCGGAAATTCTGTAGTGATCAGGTGATTAGGTGATGTGTTTCCCAACATGAGGCTCAATCCATTCTTCATTTTTGTCATGCCTCTCAAGCTGGGGGACATTTTGGTCCTCTACAGACAAAAAGAAAAGTCTTAGACTCGGGTTTCTTTTGGCCCACTTTGTTTAAAGATGCTTTTGAGACTTACAAAATTGTGAACAGAGCCAAATAGCAGGAACATCAATCACTTGTAGGAGTGAGATGCCTTAACAACCTATGCTTTTTTGTGAAGTATTTGATGTGTGGGGCATTGACTTTATGGGGCCTTTTCTTGTATCTTATGATTTTGTCTACAATTTACTAGCTGTTGATTATGCTTCGATATGGGTGGAAGCAACACCCACTAGGTTTTATCAGATAAAATATTTTTTGCATGTTTGAAATACCCCGGGCCATCGTAAATGATTAAGGCACTCATTTTTGCAACCGCACCATGGACGCTTTGGTTCGGAAGTAAAGGGTTGTGCACAGAGTTTCTACACGTTATCATCCCCACTCTAATGGGCAAGTTGAAACCTCAAACACGGAAATCAAACAAATCTTAGAAAAAATAGTGTGGCCAAACAGGAAAGACTGGAGCCACTGACTTGAAGAAGCTTTTTGGGCTCATAGAACAACCTACAAAACACCATTATGAATGTCCCCTTATCGGCTTGTGTTTGGTAAGACATGCCACCTTCCATTAGATATAGAGCACCGTGATTATTGGGCGGTCAAGAGTTGTGACCTTGAGATGTTGAAAGCAGGTTTGGAGAGAAATCTTCAATTGCATCAACTTGAAGATCTTAGACTTGAAGCTTATGAGAACTCTCATATCTATAAGGAGAAAACTAAGTACTTTCATGATAAGATGATTTCTAGGAAATAATTTTCCACTGGCCAAAAATACTCGTCTGAAAATTATGGCTGGGAAACTGTGGTCCAAGTGGATTGACCCTTTTGTTGTTACTAACATTTTTCCTCATGGTGCAATGGAAATAAAAAGTGAAAACACCAAGAAAGTATTCAAAGTAAATGGACAACGCCTCAAGCTATTCCGTGAGAGCTTTGTGATTGAAGATGCTACCATAGAAGAACTCTCCTTGGAAAAGCCCACCTACGTTGAAGTTTGAATAGGGAGCTCGCTTTACTTAACCTTATTTTATACTTGTTACTTTCATTGAGGACAATGTGTAATTTAAGTGTGGGGGTATTAGTTAGGATTTTATTTGTTATAAAAAAAAACAATAATTAATAAAATTAATAAAATAACTAAAAATGGACATTGAACTGCATGCTTTTTCATCAGATTTTGTGGTTGTAAATGTTATGAGTTTGTTTGGACTGACATGATTAGATAGGATCTTTGCATTCTTGGTAAAATAAATAGGATTAAAATGCTAAATTATGTAACATTTGTGATAAGTCATTAACCTATGTGAGATTTTTAAGCCTTATTATGAATGGAATAGATTTTCCTTCTTTTCTTTCTTGTGTGTTATCTCACTCATGATTTCTAGTTACGCTAGAACTTGACTTGACTCTTGTTTGCATGCATATATTGAAATGATCTAGGAATTTTTTTCTTGTTAAGCTACTAGCCAAATAAACATACCCTACAATTATCCATTTGTTTAAGCCCCTTTGAGCCTAATTGTTTCATTCTTTGTTATATAGCTTATTACAAGCCTAAAAGTGAAAAACAATGAATTGACCCAATCTTGGGGGATAAAGGTGTAGGGGGTGCCCAAGTTGTTTGTTTAAATTTGAGGGTTATACAAAAAAAAAAAACAAAGAAAAAAAACTGAGGAATAAAATGAGGAAAATGGTTGTATTGTGATAAAAAAGAGTGTGAGAATAAAATTCAATGATATTTTGTTGAGTTACTTCTTAATGTTGTTTTTCTCTTTTAATCATTACTCATTTATCCTCTTTAATTTTCAACTCCGGTCTCCTTAGGATTATCTCACCCTTACCTTGGTCACGTTACAACCTGAATAAATACCTTTTGATCATTATGTACATGTGTTTCAAATATAGATGTTAGAGGTTTGTCAAGCCTATGGTAGTGCTAGCTTTCATGATGTACTTTGAGTGTAAACAATAGCCCTATACATTTTGATTGTAAACACTTTGAGAGAATTTTATATCTTGTGAGGACTCTATCATTTATGATGCATTCTTTAGTTAATTTGTCCTCTTGTTTGCTTTGGTTGTGATAAATAAACTATTCATGATTGCCTTAAGTTGGAAATAAGTGTGTGGAAATTTGATCATAGCATTTGGGCACATGTTTCTATCTTTTTAGTATGGTATTTTAAAAGCTCTTTATAGCTTAAAATATTTTTTTTGCTTGTTTCTAAACTTTGGGTCGAAATTGAATTACAATTTTATTATTTGCATTTTGACCCTTGCACGCTCTATAGGCCATAACTTGAGCTCTGTATATCGGATTGGCGTATACGAGCAGGTGTTGGAAAGCTAAAAGTTAGAGCTACAACTTTTATGTTGGAATAAAAGCCCAATACCGAACTTTACTTGCCTAAAATGCAGATTTTGTAATCTGGACCTTTGTAATAATTTTAAATAGGGGGTCAATTGTCTAAAGCCCAAAATCGAGTACTATATATTGAGAGTTTTCTTTCTTTTTTAAGGGATGAAATTTTAGGATTCAGATTGATACAATAAATCAACACTTTTTATTTTAATTTCATGAAAGGCTAGTTTTGTAAGATTAATCAACGAGCTTAGAGTTTCATCAACATCTTGAGATTCAAGTTATACTATCAATTTCACTTCATGATTCTATTTCTATTTATTTGATTATATTGATATTTTGATTACTTAAATTGAATTTTAATAACATTGATTAAATTCATTTGACATAATTTGATTTCGATTTTTAATTTAATTGAATTATAATTTTGTGACGCTTGATCGTTAATTGTAATATTTTGATGATTATGATGCTTAATCTAGTCAAAGAAATTGAATTCATATAGGATTGATTACGCTTGTTTGATCAATTCTGTAACAACACTTTTTTTTCTAAAACAGAAATCGAATTTCATAGATAAAGGAAGAAATACTTTTGGATAAAATATTTAAGTCGTAACATAACAACAAAAGTCAACAAATATTTACAAGCAGCAGAAATAGTTTTTGAAACCAAAATCCAAAGTATTTAAACAACAAAATACATCGGGACTATGAGGCCAATCAGACATAGCTCATACCCCTGGGGTATTCTCGGCAGACACCAGTACAAAAGCACTGCTCCAAGAATTTTAACTCCCCCACATCACATCAAAAGTGGTACACGGACCCATCAAAATAAAAGTCTATCTGACAATATGAGGTATAGGTACAGTCTTCCAAATTGAAATAAATGCATCCACAAAAGAAAGACATCTATTGTTGAGACAAAATCTCAATTTAATGTTTTGATGAAAACAAACAAAAAGTTAATTAAGAATTCTAATTATGATTCTAAGTGTTTTGGTATTTAACATGTGCATTTGAGTGTGTTAAACAAGAGAGGTATCAAAAATCACAAATCAGATCAAAGAAAACAGTTCTGAAGATTGATCTTTAAACAGTCTGAAAGAACGAAGATTGATCTTTTAAAGACAAAGATTGATCTTTATCTTCTGCTAAGAAACAAAGAACGATCGTCACAAGGATAATCAGTTTCCTTGAAAAAGATCAATCCTGGAAACAATATTCATCTTATATTCTCATATAGAATCAGCAAAAGATCAATCCAAGTCACATTTGTTCCAGAATTTGAAGAATGAAAGACATGCTTCAATAAAGGCATATCACAAAGATCATTCTTCTTATAAAGCAAATGCAAGTACAAGACTACAAGTAGTAAAGTACACTACTGATTTGAACTATCCTAAAGCCTGCACACATAACTGAAAAGCATGTACTCAAGGCTGACATACTGACACAAATCATAGAGTACAATGCTAGTTCATCACAAACCAAAAGATCAATCTTGGATCGATCTTTTGATGCAGCTGATCAATCTTAATTTAAGACAGATTTTATTCAACAGCTCTTTCATGACAGCTGGTCCCTTTCCAGCGGCCACATGAGTTGTCCTAAGCCTTCTTGGAGTCTATAAATGCAGTTGCAAGTTGAAGAACAAAACACAACTCAAAGTACCAAGCAAAGATCAATCATTTCAATTATACTCAAGCATCTCAATATCATTCTTAAAGCTTGTTGTTTTTAATCTTTGTGTTGTGTTAGAATCAATCACAATTGAGTTCTATTTACAGAATCTATTTCTCAAACAAGAGTTGAGAAATACTAAGATTCTAATACTCTTAAAATAATCACTTTGTAACTCAAGGCTATTTTTGATAACATAGCTTGAGTAGTGTGTAAAAATCATTTTAGGTTCTAAAATGTATCTTGCAAAATCCTTTATGAAATAGTGTAAGGTAAACCTGTGAAAAATCCTTTCTAGGTAGAAAGGTAGAAACCGTGTAAAGATCAAGATTGATCCAGGAAAACCAAGAATGATCTTGGTTTGAACACTTAGTGAAAAATCTCACGGTTGTGAGGACTGGACGTAACCCGGGTTGGGTGAACCAGAATAAATCCTTGTGTGATCTATCTATCTCTATCTCTATTTATTTTATGCATTACAATCAGAGTTTATATTGATAACATTGATATTGTTGTTTTTTACTAACCAAGATCAATCTTCATTATAACCAAGATCAATCTTGAGTTGAATTTTCAGTTTTAAACAGGAATATTTTAAAAGGGGCAATTATAATTCAAACATCCATTCCTTATAATTGAAATTTTTACTTCATCTATCCCCTTTACAACCATCTAATCTGATCATGCTACAAAAAACTATACAACCCGGGTGATCTCCACGCGCTCCGCAAGATCCTTCAGGTATGACTAACTACCTTCCCATCTCCAGGGTACTAACCAATAGGACGATCCTGGTTCTCATCTAAGGGCAAAGCCCGAGTTTCCACAATAATTGTAAAGGTCACCAACCGAAATTAAAAAATATCACTTAGCATTTAAATTTTAAATGCACAAAATAACCTTTCATCTTAGCATATTCCTTGAAAGGGTTTTCATATGTCAAACATGCATAAACAAGTTGAAAAATGAAGATTTTGACAAAACTGCACTGTCATATTCGAATACAACAACATTGTATTCGAATATAGTGCTAATTCATAAGTTAGTAGCAAAATCAGGACAACTGTATTCGACTACAACCTTCTTGTATTCAAATACAATGTTGTTTCATAAGTCAGTAGCAAAATCAGGACAATTGTATTCGAGTACAACCTTCTTGTATTCGAATACAATATTGTTTCATAAGTCAGTAGCAAAATCAGGACAACTGTATTCGACTACAACCTTCTTGTATTCGAATTCAATTGCAGAAAAATGCAGAATTCAGTTTCAAAGTGGTTTCGCAATCAATTAACACTTACAAACAAATCCAAACAATCACACTTACCAATTTCGACACAATCGCAACAACAACTGAGTATACATATACAATCATCATAGTATATCAAACATGACTTGCGTGTCAAGCACCTTAATGCAATGCGTATACGCCAAAATGCATGAATTCCAGAATTCCAATCAAAACCCTTCTCGAAGTGGCGTAAATCGTAATCGTACCACCTATTCACATGCCTTGTACTAATTACCAATGTGCCACCTATAACAGGCCCGCACGATTTACTAAAGTGTTGCCTATCACATGCCTTACACTATTTTCTAGAGTGCAATCTCCCACATATCAGCACGACACAATAATAGTCATAAAGATAAGATGAACCAACAAATCACATGACATCATCTTGTGGCCCATAACTATCACCACTATCACCATGGCCCCATCGCGGTCACCATGTACTATGAAATGCATGAGCATACTCTGACTCTTTCCACAACAATCATTTAGTAAATGCAGATATTAAAAGATTTCCCATTTTTAATACTCATTTAACACTAATGATTTTCAAATTCAATACAGAGCATACTCAAACATATATTTTCCACCACCACACATCAAATTTAATCCACAATTTACATTAAATTCGATCAATTCAAATTCCACGAAATCCACGCCAAGTTCAATCAGTAATCACCATAAATTTCCACATTTTCAAACTTAAATCACGCCAAATTTATTTTCACAAACCACACCTCAAACACATCAAATTTAATTTCCTCAAAATACACTTAAATGAATTAAATTCCTTTTTCACAAAATCACACATCCATTTCACCACATTCCAACTTCTAAAATACACATCTAGCATGTGTCGTCGCTTCGAAAGTTGGCTCCCTAGCACCGTAGCGGGAATATGAACAACTTTGTAACATTCAGACATTTTATTTTATTTTATTTTAATATTTTACCTTATTAGGAATTGAGATAATTATTCTAAAAAATTATCGTTACTATTGTAATGTGTTATTTTAATTTTTAATAATAATAATAATAATAATGATAATAATAATAATAATAATAATAATAAATAATAATAATAATAATAATAATAATAATAATAATAATAATAATAATAATAATAATAATAAAATGAACCGTTAAAAATAAATTTCATGTCTTAGGTTGAAATATCACTTTCCCTATTTAATATCATGTTACCCAGTTTAATGTTCCCCACGTCTGGCTTAAGGTTCCCCACTCCAAGTTTAACTTTCTCCACTTCTGTGAACATTCCCCACTTCTGGTTTAAGGTTCCCCACTCCTGCCTTAAAGTTCTTCGCTTCTGGCTTAACTTCCCACTTGTGGCTTAAAGTTCATCCTTTTTAGATAAAAAGGAAACAAAAACAAAACAGACGTCTTCCATTCAAAAAATACTCTGCGATATAAAAAAAAAGGTTTAGGAGAGAAAAAGAGAGAGACCACTTTGATAGAAAAGGCAACCACCAAAAGAGAAAAGAGAGGAGTAACTCCATTACCGAATTTGTTAAATCAGTATCAGAAAATCATCGATTGCGCATTCGTTAACCGTTAGATCGGGCTGATTTTTAGACAACAGGTTCGTAACATTCAGATCCACGTTTTCAATGGTCGGATCGGCAAAATGACCTTCAGAGAGGGAGAAACCGTGCTCGCACAGCAGCAGGTGTGAAATGAGTGAGACAAGAGTTTGTGAAGCATAATTCTAAATATAACTCTAGTAATGGTAAGGGCATCACTCCATTCGCTTTCCTATTTGAATTATATGTGATATAAATGTATTGTGATGTTATTTATTGGTTTTGTTTGTGTGTTATCTTCAAAATGAATATTAATAATTGTTGTGTTGAGCATATTCAAAGTGCGAAAAAAATGCTATGTGATATATTGTTATAATGGTTGTGTTGAGCATATTCAAAGTGTGAAGAATAAATGTTATATGATATGTTGTTATAATGATTGCGTAAATGTTATATACGATTTACGTTTTTAGTAAATCTTGTTGACCTGTGATAGGTTGCACCTCCGTAAATAGTACTTCGACATGTGATAGGCGGTACATTTACGATTTACGTTTTTAGTAAATCGTGCTGACCCGTGATAGGTAGCACCTCGGTAATTTAGTACTTCGGCTTGTGATAGGCGGTACAATTATGATTTACGACCCTTCGATGAGGGTTTTGATTGGAATTTCGAGTCCATGCATTTTGTCATATACGCATTGCATTAGGGTGTTTGGCACGCGAGTCATGTTTGATTCAAGATTATGATTGAGTGTTTGAACTCAAGTTGTCATGGTGATTGTGTTATAATTGCCAAGTGTGGATGTTGTGGAATTGTGTGTAAGTGTGATTGAGTGCAAAACCTTTTCGAAACTCAAGTTTTCGTGGTGATTGTGTTATAATTGCTAAGTGTGAATGTTTTGAAATTGTGTGTAACTGTGATTGATTGCAAAACCTTTTCGAAACTCAAGTCGTCATGGTGATTGGGCTATAATTGCTAAGTGTGATTGGTTGGATTTGTGTGTAAGTGTTGATTGATTTCAAAACCCTTTTAAAAGCTGAATTTTGCTGTTTTTCTGCTGCTGTCTGATGTGTATTCGAATACAGACTGTTGTATTCGAATACAGGCATGCTGTTTTGCTACTGACTTACTGTGTAGTCGAATACAGACTGTTGTATTCGAATACAGACATGTTATTTTTGTTGTTGAATGCTGGAACAGCCTTGTATTCGAATACAGAGATGCTGTATTCGAATACAACAGTGTTGTTTTGTTAAAAACTTCATTTTTCGACCTTGTTTATGCATGTTTGGCATATGGAAACCCTTTTAAGGTGCATGCTAAGTTGAAAGGTTATTTTGTGCATTTAAAAACTTAAATGTTATGTGTTAATTGTTAATTTCAGTTGGTGACCCTTTACAACTATTGTGGAAATCTGGGCTTTGCCCTCAAATGAGAACCAGGACCATCCTACCGGTTAGTACCCTGTATATGGGAATGTAGTTGGACACACCTGACAGGAGCTGTGTTAGGAGGATCTTGCGGGGCGAGTGAAGATCATCTAGGATGTATAGTTTTTTGTAGAATGATCAGATTAGGTTGACGTATAGGGACTAGATCTCTTTCTTTTTGGGTTGTGTTTATTTTAATTTGGAAGACTGTACCTATGCCAATATTGTCAGCTTGACATTTTATTTTGATGGGTTCCATGTACCACTTTTTGATGTGACGTGGGGAAGTTAAGATTCTTGGGCAGGGCTATTGTACATGTGTCTGCCAAGAATACCCCAGGGGTATGAGCTATGTCTGATAGGTCTCATAGCCCCGGTGCATTTTGCTGTTTTAAATACTTTGGATTTTTATTTCAAACTATTTCCGCTGCTTGTAAATGTTGTTGACTTTTGTGGTTGTGTTACGACTTAAATATTTATCCAAAAGTATTTTCTTCTTTATTTCTTTGTTTTTATGAATTTGTTTTGAGAAAAAAAAAATATACTCGCGCTGTTAAAATCGGGGTGTTACATTGAAGGTGATAACATTCATCATAAAATTGGCGTTATGATGCATCTTGTATTGATTCTTTTGATCAGAGTTGAGATCATTTCTATATATTTCAACACCAACAACATATTTTGGAATGTTAGAGCCATCTTTGACAATTTCCCAAAGTTTAGGATCAGCAGATATGTAGAAACTTTTGAGCCTGTCTTTCTAGAACTCGAATCATTCTCCATCAAACAAAGAAGGCCTATTAACGTTTCCATCTATAACTTCATCACTAGAGTTAGTCATAATAACAAATATTTTTACTCAAACATGGTTAAGTGATTAGCTATGAGATCGAGATCTAAAGCCAATTGTAGAAAGAGAAAGACAAGAAACGTGGGGTTCAAATTGTTTTTTATTTTAAAATAGTTTTAACGAAAAAAATAATGAAAACAAATCAATTAAATAGAAAAGTAGACCGACACAACCAATTCATTCTGGTTCACTACCAACACGGCAGCTACTTCATGTCCCTTAAACATAAATGATTTAATCCACTAATTCACCAACTGAATTCCACTACCACTGTAGACCTACTAGTCAAACTAATTGTGTTCAAGTCTTCTCAACCTTCTAACTTAGTATAGTCAAGTGGCTTGTTGTCGCACACGGGTCAAATACAATTGATAAAATGTAAATAAAGGTAATAACTCGAGTCATTTCGCAAGGACGTCTGATATAATAATATTAACCAAATTGAAAGCTGAAATTCGAAAAGGGTTTATTTATTTATTTTGTTTTAATAGATGAGTAAAACAATTAATTCAATGATTCGAGTTTCATACCTATCCCAGATTCTATCAATGAGTTTAATTTCTAATTTGTGAATCTATTCTTATTTGACTATAGAATTTGTAATACCGTTAGTTTTAATTTGTAATTATTGTATTTTGGTGTGCTTTTATGTTGAACTCTGAGGATTTTTATCCAAGTTATTGATATTTTGCGAGTTTAATGTCAAGAATACATTCTTAAATCTCAGATTAAAATTATTCTTCGAGAAATAATTTTATTTATTTACAGTGAATCTTTTGTCGAAAGGAAAATTATCTGAGATGCAACGTTTTTCAGAAAAATTCATCTGCCGAATTGAATTGCGGCGAGAGTAGATATTTTTCTTAAAAAGTGGTTTCAGAAGTGATGTGAGGTGATGGGTAAAATGATGATTTTTATAAATATCTAAAATATCTAGATTTTGATTTATGTATAAATTATGTATTTAAGAAAACAAAAGGAAAGGAATAGAGGAAGAAAGCCAAAAACGTTTCCCCTGTTGTCTCGCGACTACTCCATCTTTCTTCTTCCTTATTCTCTTCTTTCTTTGGCTCGAAGAAAACCAAGTGTTAGTGAAAGAAAAATGTTTCCTCCTTCTCGCGAGGACTTCTTCTTCTTCTTCTCTAATTCTAAAACAAAGGAAACTGGGTTAGGGGTTTTCAAAACACAAACCTCCACTTTACTTCGACATTGGAGCTTCGTTTTGAGAAGTGATAGATAGGAAAGTTTGTAACATCCCGCTTTTTCGGGACATTAACTAACATAAATTCTAAACGTAAAATTTCAAATTCATTTTTATTTATTTATGATTATCTTAAGTACTCATTTACTTTAAAATCATTTAATAACTATTTTAATTATATTTCAAAAATAATAAATCAGAGTATTTGCAATTACTAAAAGTAAATTTAATACATTAAACAAAAGAAACTCCTAGAGTCAAAACTCTCGACGTTTTACTACCCAAACATAAATTCTAGTTGGTCACAAACTTTGGACTTGTGGAAAACTCACCAAACAAGTCTAACACCGATACAGAAGTATCTCGGAGCCTCCAACTGCATGCTATTGTACTTTCTCGAATTTCTCCTATTAGGTCGATCGTGATATTATTCGCTCAAGTAACACTATATATGACGTCCTGTCAAATGTAAAGGTAATCTCCAAATAACAAACACATAGCAAATATGCATGTATACATAGCAAATACAATACTTCATTTGATAGTTAAAAATCACAACGCACTAAAGTTACAATAACAATGAAAATATAACAGTACGGTATTTGCGTAATTAATAACCTTAATTCATCCATCCAACTATCCAGGTAGATATAGAAGTACTATATCACATATTTAACAACGTTAATTCACCAAAAACCAGATGATACAATATCACATTTTTAATAACGTTAATTCACCCAAATGTACTATGAAATCGTAAATGTACTATGAAATGCATGAGCATACTCTAACTCTTTCCACGACAATTGTTGAGTAAATGCAGATATTAAAAGATTCCCCATTTTTAATACTCATTTAACTCTAACAAATTTCATGACAATCATTAAGTAAACATAGATATTAAAAGATTCCTCATTTTTAATACTCGTTTAACTCTAATGATTTTCACAACAAACATTAAGTAAACAGAGATATTAAAAGATTCCCCATTTTTAATACTCGTTTAACTCTAATGATTTTCAAATTCCACACAGAACATACTCAGACATATTCTCAAATTCAATCCACAATTCACACCAAATCACATCAATTCATTTTTCCACAAAACCCACACAAACACATCTCAAAATTTATAAATATGAATTATGAACACGTCAAACACGACAACCACAAAATTATCTCAACCCACCACTCAAACACATCAAATTTCATTTCCTCAAAACCACACATAAATGAGTTAAATTCATTTTCCATGAAACACTCATCAATATCACCAAAACCCAGCTCTAAAATTTCACCCATAAAAGCATTAAATTCATTTTCCCCAAATCAACACTTCAACCCTAACAAATTTATTTTCCACACAACCACAGATAAGTCCCTAAATGCAAACTAAAAGTTTGGAAGGAGCCCTTACCTTAACGATAGCTCTATCACGCGACTACGGTACTGTAATTAATTCCGGTAAAATCTCCGCTCGCGACGTTGCTTCCCAAGTTAGTTCACTAGCACCGTAGTGTGGAGGTGAGCAACTTTCCCTTCTAGCTCTTCGCGAAACGAAGCTTAGATCTAGAAGAAACGTGGAGGTTTGCGTTTGACGGTTTTGAAAACACCTAACACCGTTTTTCTTCGTTCTCGAATTAAAGAGGAAGAATGAAGCTGAGAAATTCTTTGCTTTGTCACCCACCAAGCCTTGGGTTTCTTTTCTTGAAGCAAATTGCGACGAGAGTATATACTTTTATCAAAATAGATACTGATGTGTGTAAGAGTTATTAAATATTTGGGGGTTTAGTTTTAATTATAATATATATATATATATATATATATATATTATAATTAAAACTAAACCCCCAAATATTTAATAACTCTTACACACATCAGTATCTATTTTGATAAAAGTATATACTCTCGTCGCAACTCAATAGACAGATAAATTTTTCTGCAACTAGAGATATTTTTAACAAAATTGTCCGGTATTAAATTATTGGTAACGTAAATAAATTATTCTCCGACAAATAATTTTAATCCAATTTTCAAAAGTATATTTTTGGCATTTAACTCACTAAATACCAAAAACTAGGCTAAAAGCCTAAGAACTTCAACACAAAATACTCTAAAATTGTATAATTTGGGATTTAAAAATTAAGGGTCTTACATTCAAAGAGTTCCAAAACTGCTGCAGCAAAGAAAAAACAAAGAGTGTATTTGATGCTCTAGTTCTCAAATACTAAGGAAATAAGTAGGTACAAGAAGCTATGAAAAATTTACTTGTCAGGAAGTATGGACTCTTCAGATTGAAGAAGATGAAGATATTGAGACAATGTTTTCTAGATTTCAAACTCTAGTTTTTGGATTGAAGGTAATCCAAAAGAGTTACACTACCTCTAACCACGTCAAGAAGATCCTTAATAGTCTTCTCAACAAGTGAAGACGAAAGGTAACAACAATTAAGGTGGCTAAGGATCTAGAAACATGTTTTCCTCAGTAAAAATTCATTTAAGCTAATAAGTTGAACTGATGGATCCATACTCTTTGTCGGTCAAAGAAAAAAAACTATATTTATAAAATAAACCTGCTTGATTTAGAAAACCAAGATGTAAAGTGCCTTATGTCTATGAATGAAGAACAACTAATTTGGAACAAAAGATTAGGACATGCCAATTTGAAGTTAGTCTCAAAATTGAAAAGACTCGACTTGATCTGAGGGTTGCCAAATCTCAAATACGAATCAAATATTCTTTGTGAGGAATGTCATAAAGGGAGACAAAAAAAACATTTTTTTCTTCTAAACACGGTGTTTCCACTTCTAAACCACTTAAAGTGTTTCATCTTGATTTATTTGGCCATGTAAAGACATTTCTATTAGTCGTAAAGAGTATGGACTCATTATTGTTGATGATTATTCAAGATGGACATCGGTAAAGTTCCTTAAGCACAAGGATATGTCACATAAAGTCTTCACTACCTTCTACAAACAAATGCAAAATTATAAGGTTTTTGTATTACAACGGTTCATAGTGATCTTAGGGGTGAAATTTTACATAATTTTTTGTCCCCTAGAACACCTCTACATAATGGTATTAAAGCAAGAAAAAATAGATCTCTTCAGAAAATGGCGCACACCATGGTTTATGAAATGAAAGTTGCCAAACACTTTTGGGCAAAAGCAATGACCACTGCTTGTTATATTACAAATAGAAACTATATTAGACATATTCTTTATAAGACTCGTTACAAATTGTGGAAAGGAATAAAACCCAACATTTGTTACTTTCATCTATTTGGTTGCATATGCTTTATTTTGAATACCAAATAGAATCTTGGCAAATTTGATTCAATATCTCAAAAGTGCACATTTTTAGACTATACAAAAAAGAAACACTAATTGTTGAGGAACAAATTCAAGTTAAGTTTGATGACAAAAAACAGGACAGTAAAAAGTCAAAATTGATGACAAAAAACATGATAATAAAAATTCAAAGTTAGATGTAGACTTTGCTAATCTACAAATATTAGAGGAAACAAAAATATCAGAAGAATCAACAAATCAAATCTACAATGAATCAAAAGATATGTCTGATAACTAAAAAACAAGCAATAATCAACCTCCCACAAATCAAGAAAATTAGGAATCCAAACATGGTTAGAAATACAAATCTTCTCATCAAGACTCTTTGATCATAGAAAATGCAATTGATCCTCTGTAAACCAAATATGCTTTTAAAGAAACATCTATGTTTGGACTACTATATGAAATTTAACCTACAACTATTGATGAAACTCTATCAAATTTTTGATGGATCATGGCTATGCAGGAAGAGTTAAATCAATTCAAAATAAATTATGTATGTAATCTTGTAGCCAAGCCTAAAGAAAAGAAGTCGATCGGAACCAAGTGGATTTTTAGAAAAAAAACTAAATGAAAAAGGTGAAATGATTTGTAGCTCAAGGATACATTCAACAAAAAGGTATTGATTACATTGAAACTTTTAGTCCTATGGCAAGTTTAGAGACAATCGTAATTTTACTTTCATTTGTATTTTTTATTAAAATCATTTCAAAACATATGGATATGAAAAGTGTTTTCTTTAATAGTTACATAAATAAAGAAGTGTATGTCAAACAACCTCATGGGTTTGAAGATAATCAATTTCATAATTATGTTTTTAAACTAAAGAAATATTTGTATGGTCTAAAATAGGCCCAAGAGCTCGGTATGATAGACTAAGCAATTTCTTAGTAAAGAACAATTTTGAAAGAGGCTAGGTTGACACTACTTTGTTTAGGAAATCATCTAAGAATAACCTTCTCATTGTCCAAATATATGTTGAAGATACCATTTTTGGTTTTACATATGACAGGCTATGCCAAGAGTTTTCTAAGTTAATGCAACATGAATTTGAAATTAGCATGATAGGAGAATTAAAATTCTTTCTTAGAATTAAAATTCATCAAAGCCCAAATGATGTACTCATTCATCAGATCAACTACACAAGAGAATTGCTTAAGATATTTAGAATGTGTAAATGTAAGGTGGTGTCTACACCCATGAATCCAACATGTTCTCTTAATAAGGATGAGTCAAGGGAAAAGGAAAATCATAAGGTATACAGAGGAATGATTGGTTCCCTTCTTTACTTAATTGCCTCTAGACTTGATATTATATTTAGTGTGTGTTTGTGTGAGAGATTTCAATATGACCCTAAAGAATCCCACTTAACAGTTGTTAAGAGGATCTTTAGATAACTTAAAGGCACTGCCAACCTTGCTTAGTGTCATAAGCCATCCTCTAAGTACAGGTTAGTAGGTTTCTACGATGCTAAATATGTTGGACACATGCTAGAAAGAAAACCACCAATGGAAACTATATATTCCTTGATCAAAACCTAATCTCCTTGTCAAACAAAAGACAATAGACTATTGTTCTGCCTACAACAAAAGCAAAATATAGCTCAACAGCCAACTGTAGCGCTTAGCTTTTGTGGATAAAATATCAACTAGAAGATTTCAAAATCAATCAGAGCAACATTCCTAACTTATGTGACAATAATTTTGCTATATATTTAACTAAAAACACAATGTTACATTCAAGAGAAAACCATATAAAGATTAAACATCATTTTGTAAGGGATTATGTTTAGAATGGTATTTTAGACATTAAATTTGTTGACACCGATCATCAGTGGGCTGATATTTTTAAATAAATAAAAAACCTTGTTGAGGATAAAATTAATTTTATAAAGAAAAATATAAATATTTCGTTTATAAAAGAATGATGTTGAAGTCTTTGTATCTTTGTCTCTGGTAAAATAAAGTAAATGGTTAAATGTATATATACTTAGTCTATCATGAAATTGTATTTACTTGTCCCTCTAGTCAGTCTAAATTCTATTGATTTTAATACGAATTATCTTCTAGTAAGTTTTGACTGGTTTATGATCCTCTGATAGGTGTTGTTCACGCGTTTTTACATGTGTGAATTAGTTATGGTTTTAGAAACTCAATTGTTTTCATAAAATCTTTTCATCATTCATGATCCCTCGCGTATTCCCACACTTTCTCTCTTTCAAACCATGAAACTTCTTGGAAAATCCCTCAATCTCTAATGCTTCAATGGCTTCAAGTTCATCCTCAAACCCAACACTCGAAAACTTCTCCTATATTCCTACCATGTAATGCAATCTTGATCAGTTAGAAGTTCTCCATGAACCCCAAGTAAATTTCTCCAATCCTGTTGAAAATGATTTTGATATCATTGAAGACTTTGCTTGTGTGGGTTGGTATGAGTTCTTTAATCCAGAACAAGAAGTGGCTTTGGATGTTCTAGTGAAAGAATTTTGGCAATTTTCTGACGCAAACACAAATGGAAAAGTATCTAGTATCGTGTTAGGGTTTCCCATTAAGATTACCCTACAATCCGTAACGACTCTCACCGATGTTACGAAACTCAATTGTTTTCATAAAACCTTTTCATCATTCATGATCCCTCAATCTCTAATGCTTCAATGGCTTCAAGTTTATCCTCAAACCTTACACTCGAAAACGCCTCCTATGTTCCTACCATGCAATACAATCTTGATCAGTTAGAAGTTCTCCATGAACCCCAAGTAAATTTCTCCAATCTTGTAGAAAAATGATTTTTGATTACCCAACAATTCTCAACAGAACAAGAAGTGGCTTTGGATGTTCTAGTTAAATAATTTCGGCAATTTGCCGACGTAAACACAAATGGAGAAGTATCTAGTATCGTGTTAGGGTTTCCCATTAAGATTACCCAACAATTCTTAACGGCTTTCACCCAGTAATAGAAATTTTGATTTTAGTGGTCGAATTAGAGATTGGAAAAAATTTGTCGCTGTAGAGAATGATTAAGTGACCAAATATTTATAATAGTTAATTAAAACCAAATGTGTCACTAAAGTGGTCACTAATATATTTTAACGATCGATTTAGAGATCAATTTTTTAGTGACCGGTTTAGAGACAAATAGAATTATTTTTTCATCTTTTAAAATTAGGGTCTTCTAAATCTTATACCCATACAAAAATTTCCTTTTCTCTCTCGTGCCATAGCCTCTCCATCTCTTTCTCTCCTTTACAAAACTCATCACACCTTCACCAAAAACTTAAATCTGAAAACCTCTTCTTCTCCCTCACATATTCCATCTCTCCCACCTTCATTTCTCCTCAATCTCTGACCCTTATAAGTACCAAACTAAAATGACAAAGGTTTGTTTCAACCTCATTGTCGCCTATGCTTCCCATTGAACAAATTTATCATCATCGCTTCCTTATTTTACATACCGTAGTAAGAGAATTTACAATGAACCCTCATAGTTTCTTTTTTGTTCTTCATGTTTTACACTACATCAATTCTATTTTCCTTCTATTTCTTTCATTTTTTTTCCATGTAGAATCTTTTGGTTTACCACTTCCATGCTAGACCTTCCTTCTTCCAATGTCGTCTGCATCTTCTTCAAGCGTGAGTTTTTCTTTTCTAAATTTATGAGTTTGAGATTCATAAGACCAATTTTTATGAAACCCTAATCTTCCATTTTCTCTCAAATTTGAATTTGGCTCTGATCTTGTTAATTTATTGGTTATTGGGACTAGGTAACTTGATCTTCATTTTGATTATGAGTATAAAATCCTAAACCTCATATTTTAGAAAGCATTATTCTAACATTGTTGTTCAAATATGATGGTTGAACTCTGCTCAAAGTCATAACTCATTCTCCCCTTCTTTTACTGGAAGCCCTCGTACCACTCTTGCAACATTAAGTAAGCTACTTTGATCATTGAACCCTATAAAATTTAATATTTCCATTTTATGTTCTTTTTATTGAAATTTGAAAAAATATGAATATATTGTGTGATTGAATTGCTGATTAGTAGATCTGAGTGATGTCTTATAATCCTAGTTAGTTTTCCTTTGATTCTTGTTAGTGATTCATTCTTGAACCCTATAAAATCTAATATTGCAATTTTCTGTTCTTTTTACTGAAATATGAAAAATATTAATATATTATGTGATTGAATTGCTAATTAGTGGATCTGAATGTGATGTCTTATAATCTTGGTTAGTTTTCATTTGACTGTTGTTAGTGATTGATTATGTATGTTGATAAATTTTGTTTTTATGATTCCTTAATAAGTTGCAACTTGGTCCAATCCGGTTTAAGCAAAGTCTTGTGCTATGAATATGTAGTAACTTGACTAACTCGTTAGAAGTATTTGGAGTGGACTTTTTGTATTTATGTATTGTCTACATTTGATGAGTTAATTTTATGTTGGTTTTATTAGTTTTTTCATTTCAAGTGGGTTAAAATTCAGGCCATTACTATATTTTTTTTAACTAAATACGAATGTTTGGATATTAAACAAAAAAAAAATTTAGTGGTATTTTGTGCTAATGATCTAATTATGATAGTAATTGTTAACTTTATGCATGTAGGTACGGTCTTTGTACTCAGAAAGTATATTAAGGGACATTTGAATGAGACCGTTGCTATATCATGGGTCATTTGGATGGGAACCTTGCAATTGGATCCATGTTCTAAAAAATTCTGAATGCAACTCTACAAGATATTCTATTTACTGGGAAATGCAACCTTTGTTGTATATTAGAGAATTATTTTGTAATTTTGATATGTTAAGAGCAAGAATCATCAGTAAAGCATTAAAAAATTGTGTTAACAATGTAGTTGATATTTAATTTAATGTACACATGTATTTTTTTGTTTGTAATTTAGATGCATTTTTAAGTATATTTTTAAGGCTAAAAAGTATATTTTAACAATTTATATATATTTTTTAAATAAAGTATAGTAGAGACCGATTTGGTGACTATTCTAAATAACTTAATAAAATTAGTCACTAAATCGATCTCTAAATTAGTCTCTAAATTGGTCGCTAAAATTAGTCTCTAAATTGGTCATCAAAATTTCAGTCGTTAATTTAGTCACTATGCATTAGTGACTAATGTTTTATCTCCTGATTTAAATTAGAGTCTAAATTGGTCGCTAATTGATTCAGAGACTGATTTTCACGATTTAGTGACCAAAATTTCGGTCTCTAAAAATAGTTTTTCTAGTAGTGACCAAATATCTTGATGAAAGGATGCTTTTTGAGAATGGTTATTAGTCAAGGGTTGGCTCATTCAAGATCAATAAGGAATTGTTAGAATATTCTTAGGTCAACCCCAAATCAGTCCACTTGAAACCTAGTTATATGGTATTGTTCAAGATCTTGATTGGGTGTGTAGTACCCAAAAGTGGGTCATTGGACCAGGTTAGCAAAGATCACAAGGGTCTAATGTGGAATGTCTCCCAAAGGATTAAGACAAATCTTCAAAATCTAATTTTGGAACACATGAAGTCATATGTCATCAACTCTTGGTTAGGGAAGATGACGACAATCCCTTACCCTAGACTCATCACAACAATAATGATTAAAACTCGCCTCATTCAGGCTTTAGAGGAAGTAAGAGGTATTATCCAAGAAGAACACATGGTAAGTTCGTCTACACCTTTATTCAATACATCCAACTTCATCAAGATGAGATTGATCTCTCAAAAGTAGTGCATTCGACCCATTGGTGATACAAAAAGGATATTTGGCCAAACTAGTGGATCTCAGACCATTCCCTCTATGGTCGAGGACTCCTATTATCCTTTAATTGTGGAAGATATTAAAAAAGTAGTTCTGGAATATCTTAGGATGTGTCAATCTAACTAAGAGATGGATGTAGTCTGCCTTCCTCTATCCAAAGTTACTCAAGTTTTTGAGAGGATGAGAAAAAGAGTTTAGAAGAGGATGAGGAAGAAGGATGGGGAAGAAGAAACATACACCAATGAGGATGAAGCATACCTTATTCTAAGGAAGAAACATAAGGTAACATCCAATTTGGAGCTAACTACTCCTTATGTTATTTTTGGCATATGAGTAGTAATGAGCAAGCTAAACCAGAACCTCTCAAACACTCTACCCAAAATACAAACTTAGCTGAATCTGACTCCGACACCTTCTACCCTCTGAAATATAACCCATCATCTTCTTTACAAGACCAACACTTCAAGCCCAACGCCATCACAAACTGGAACTAACACTCTACAAACACCTACAAACCTAACTATTCCACAAACACTTCTCCATCTTTTCATTTAACCCTACATCACCAAGACATCTAAATCCCTCTCACTAAGAAGTTGAGATAGAAATTCAAGTCCTCATTGAGTTATCCTACGATACATCATCAAAAGTCTCATTTGCACCTCCCTCAACCCCTTTTCACATTTGAATATGCTACCTCAACCATCCCTTTAAACCTACTCTCCTCACAAACTATTTTCCCTCTAGGTCCCCAAACTTTGACTCCTCCAGCCCGCAATAAGAATGCTCAAAGTTTGGATCATAATGATGTTTCAACCGAGTGGAACAAGGTCTTCTCGTTTGTCACAAATTGAATAACAGACCACCCGAATCATGGAATGTAGTTGGCCTCCCAGAACTCTTTAACTTTGAAATAAATACTTGAGATCCTCTATTTATGATCTTGCAGCTTTAGAAAGCTCAGAGAAATTGGTCCAAAATGCTTCTAACAGCCACATTAGAAGACTTATCAAGGGACTACCCATCTCCCTCTAGTTGTGTTAATCTAGAACTTTTAGTGGTTGCTCTATCAACACCATTGCAATTCCCTATGCTTATTCCTACATATTTATGAGTATGCTAAATTTTGAAAAGTTAATCTCGCTAAGCAATTGTGATATTGTTGAGTGAAATTGAAGGCAGTTTGATAGGTGGAGTTTTCTTCATCATGAAGAATGCTCACTTGCTAAGAGAATTAAATGTTCGTTGAGCGAAATGTCATTTTCATAATACTATTTAAAGTCAAAGCATCTTTCATTTGAAGGAGATATTGTTACAGAAAAAAAAAAAAAAAAAAAAAAAAAA
>NC_021165.2:41669969-41712841 GCF_000331145.2 Cicer arietinum
AAAGGATCTTTTATTTTAAGGAAAATATTTTAAAAAAAAAAAAAAAAAAAAAAAAAAAAAGAACTCGAAATTGACATAAAACTATTGGAGAAAGCTTGGAAATCATCATCGAAGACAAATTTCTCTTCTTTTCATCTTGATAATGTAAAACTACCATGACAATGAGTAGCTAAACCTCTCTTTATATTGTGATTAGATGTAATCAATCACATTCTTTTGTATCTCTTTTTGATTTATAGTTATATATATTCTAGTTATTAATGAATATCAATGTTAAACATTGTTCTTAACGCATGTTATGACTTGATCACTCAACTTGATATTTAATTTGAAGTTTGATTGAAAAATACTTTTTGGGTCTTGATTTAGGATAAACATCTATTGAATTTGAACTCTAATAATAGATTTAGGTTTAATATTCTCAAACTATCGATTGTTAATGCAATCTTCTTGGCTAACAAGTTCAGGAATCATCATTTAAGCAACACAATTGATCTCTTACCGTTATTAAGGAATTAATAACGCATGTATAGCAACGAAGATGGTGTTGATATTAATATGAATATGTGTAACTGATTTGTAGGATACATGAGAAAGTGATTGATGAAATCTAATCCCAACAATTTAATCTCACTTTTACATTTACATTACTTTTGTTGTTTCTTTTATCTAATCGAATTGATGAACAAAACTCTTATACTCCTTCACTAAGAAACATAAATTTGTTGAACAACTAGATATCACACAAGTTCCTATGGGTATGATAAGTCACATACTTACTTTTGATACTTGATCAATGAGCTTGTTTCTTTATGCTTTGTATTGGTCATGTATTTGAAGAGAACGTTGTCCTATAATATTTCTTTGGTGCAAAAAGTGGTAAGAAATTTATCTTGTTTTTAAGACACCTACTTCTTGATGAGTGAGAATCTATGCGTAGAGGTCAGCTCAAGTGTACTTTAAAGTACAATTGTCTTATGTGAGCTTGTTTTAACCAAAACAATCAGATTGTCCTCGTTTATTCTACTGTTTAGAATGTTCTAAAAACAACCATTTTTCGTAATATGTGAGACATTGATGTGTTTGATTTTTATTGGATCTCAACCTTTCTATATTAATAGTTTAAGCATAGTGCATACGAGGTAGGCATGTGTTTTTGGTCCAATATTCATTTGACTTGATGAAAATGTTTTTTGTTTTCATCTTGGCCAACATTGTTAACGAAGATGATATGACTCTTGATTTTATTCCTCCTAGCATTCATTCAGAAAGGTGATTCTTATCTTGATGTCAATTAATACTTGCTTAAATTTGAAATTAACATTTTCACAAAATATATTTATGTTGACTTTGTTGCTTTCTACAATGAAGTCCCCTCAAGCACACTCTTAGTAATAACAAATAATTAGAACCACTTAAATATAATCTAAAAGGTTTCTTGTGATAAAAATCAATTAAAGTTGGGATCTTGGCTTCACACTATCATTTTTTTTTCTATGCAAATGTTTACCAAGAATCACCATTATGAAGCAACACAACGACCCTCCTTTTGTTGCCGAAGTTCTCTAAAAAGGACCACCCCCATTTAATGTCGTTACATTGGAAATGGTAGTAAAAAAACATAGAAAATACTTGGTACCAATTTCCAAACACTTCAAAGGAACCACAATCGAACAAGATGATTCTCCTCAAAATAATCTACCTTTGAGGACGAGCTTTCGCACTAGAATTCCTTCACCATTAAGATCATGACGGAGTTGTCTATAGATATATTTGAATTTGGTATTACATTCAAAGCACATAGGGTGTTGAAATCTTAAATCTTAGCTTATTTCATTGCAGAGATGACACCTAACACTCCAGAGCCATCAACGAAATGGAAAACTTTCATAGGTGTGGAGCTGAACTCCTCCTTGAAAATGCATAGTTTGATCGTTGAGGTATCTTGAAGACTCTTTTTTTCTACCTCAAATAATTAAGTTAAATATGAAGTATATTTAGTTGGCTTAAATTTGACCGAATAAATGGGATTCCTGGTGGTAAGATTGAAATGATTCACTGCTTGTAATCATCGTGTTCCTTTATTGTCGAGGTTTACTTGCCTTCGACTTCTTTTGTACTTTATCAATTATATTGGAATTTCTTGTATCATTTTGATCTTTACCATTTCATTGATTATCTTTAGATTCCTTACTTGACCATTTTTGGCTTTGCTTTATTCTTGACATCATTTTGTTCCTTTATTGTCTTATATCTTAAAAATCTATTTCTATGACACTTAGAGAAATTCCCATTTTTAACTCCATAAATTAATTTCACCTATCCTTGAAATCAATTTTAAAACCTAGAAATGGTTTAAAACTCAGTTGAAACATACCATAATCATAACAATTACTTAAGAAAAATACTAACATTAACGGTACACAATTCACACAAAGTACATGCATCAAACATACAACCTAACACAGTAATATCGAACAACTCATCAATTCATAAATCAACATGTGACACCCTAAACCCCAAAATAATTTATATTATATTTCTTATCACTTTTCTCAAAAAATTAAAAGAAACACTTTAAACTTATTTTCTCCATTAAAATAGTGTAATCTCAATAAGCTTGATTTAAGTATTATTACTTGATTTAATTTAAAAACTTACTAGTACTTCTAAGATTTTCATACAAAAATTTATTTCAAATTAAATAAGTAAAATACAATTTAAGCCCTTATTCCCGGTATCACCTATCAGAGTGTGGTTCCTCCCAAACTTGAACTTCAAGATTCATTAACCTGTAATAACTGCGATTTCGCAAACGCAGGGCCAAGGCAGTCAAACACAAACAACGAAGGATGTGAGTTTCGAAATCATGATGACAATATAATACAAGTAAGAAGAATACGCAAACAATCATAATAGAACCGTATCATTACACAAACATGCCATCAAGAAAATATCACATTAAAAAGTAAAAATCACTCAAGGAAAATCAATAAATTTCACTATAACATCATATCGTCTAAGAGAAATTATCACCACCCACGATACATATTAATCACAACAAAAAAATCACAATAAAATGCAGTGATATGCATGAGTTTAGACTCTACTTCACAATGTGGTACCATTCTAATTCTGAAGTACTTGGTTAGGAGGCTTGATACTATGCCACTATCTCGGTGGACAGACAATTCAAATTGGCATTGTCCTCATAGATCCCTTCAATTCAACCCGAGACACATATACGTGACAGTCGAGGTAAACGTGTGTTGCGTGGTAGCTCCCGATATTTGGAGTGCTACCTCCAAGTCACCTAGGAATTCCCTACCCGAATACCTCCAAGGTCTAACAATCTTGCCTTAAGGCTCGACAGCAGACCGCCACGATTAGACTCATTCAATTGTACTTCCCCAGAATCAGTAGGCTTGTTAGGCCCTACCTATATGATGACAAAATAATCATCACTTCACCAATTCGCAATATTTATTTTCTCCCCTCGTTGGCCTATGATACTCCATTAAGACTGTCATCTCAAACACAAATTGAAATCACAATTATTTTACCAATTATGGGGTTACTTCAATATTCTCATCACAAATTCACAACATCACTATCATTAATTATATCTCATCACATAAACTCATCACAAATTCACAACATCACTATCATTAATTATATCTCATCACATAAACTCATCACAAATTTATAGCATCACTATCATCAATCATACATCATCACATAGGCTTGTCACAAATTTATAACATCGATATTATTAATTATACATCATCATAATCACATAAACTTATTAAAATGAATTCACTTTTTATTATCACATCACATAAACACGTCTAATCAAACATATACATAAAATTCATTCGACATCCAATATCACAATAATATCAAATATATCATATTTAATAAAATAAATCAAACATCACAATAATATCAAATACCACATATTTAACGAAGTTAAATCAATCAACACCTTATAAATATTTCTATTCCATATTTTAATCTCACAATTCCCATATTTTTACATTAATCAATTTATCACTCAAAGGGCTACTGCCGTACGTAGCAAGCCCCGGATGAATCGTTGAAAAATACCTTTTTCCCGTTCATCTCACAATATACTCATGAATTCAAACGCTCTCTCACCACTTACCTTATTTCGATGCTTTCACACGCGATTATGATTCCACGAGCAAACAATCTTTGTTCTTTGACTCTTTTTCCTTTAACCGATCTAACTCGACAATTTATGGGTAAACGTTAAAAATAAATTATGAGAACATACTCTAAAAACTAAAATTGAAATTCGGTCAAGTAAAATTATCATAAATCAGAAAACCAATCAGTGGATAATATAGACGCTTTTTACACGGTCGTTTTCGCGTTGGTTTCACTCAAATCGGGCTTACGGTGAAGGAGAACGATGCAAAATAACGAATTCTACAAACGAAGAAATCGAGTATTTTAGAGAGAAATTGTTATGGTTAAAAATATGAGGTATGTTTATTTGACTACCTAAATGGCTAAAACAACATACTGAAATTTGGACGAGAACGGAGAAAATTTTCTGGAACAATTATTGATAACCGATGCCAAACGATAGACTTGTTGATGGGTTTACTTTTGGCTTATACTGCTGCTGCAGCTCCTTTCTTACTTTTCTTATTTTTATTTTATTAACATAATTAGGGTTAACATAAATGGGTCAAGCCAATTTGTCCCTTATTTAATTTATGTTTTACTATTATTATTTTTATTTTGCTAAAACAAAATTAATTGTTACTTAATCTCATTTTTTTAATACTCTTCCAAATATCATTAAAATTTCAAAACATTACTAATATTTCATAATTAAAATATGATAAATTAGAGTACTTAAAATAATTAAAATTTAAAAAAATACATATTATTAATAACCCAAACTCTCATATTCAAGTTAATCACTATAATTGTACTATTTTTTAATTTGAAATACTCACGTTATAATAATACTATCATTAGAGAATAGTCAAAATTATAAAATAAATAAATATAACATCAATCTTAATTACTAAATCACAATATATATATATATAAAATCACAATTCCAAAAGAAGTATATAAAAATAAAGGAAATCAAACACAATATTGCTACTATCTCAAGATAATTATTTATAAAATAAATAATTAAAATAAGATGTATTTAGAAATAATTAAATATAATTAAGTGCACATTTAAAATTAGTCAAACACACAAGAAAATATCATAAAATTTTACCAACTCACATATACACGTAAAATCGCCTAAATCTTATTCTCTAAAATATTTACACTAATATACTATTATTTTTAGAAAAATATATAAAATAATAAAATATAACATTTATTATTCATATCACTTATTTGGTCAAATATGTACCAGATTAACACATCATAGAAAACACACCTATAAAGAAAATTCATCATAAAACTAATCAACATATATTCTAAAATAATTTTAACACCAAATTAATTATCTAAATTCCTATTTAATTAATAAAATAGTTTATTATAAAATTTGGGGTGTTACACAACACATATAATCATACACATATAAAAGTCAATCACACACTTATAATTTACCACTATTATTCACACACTATATATCCTATATGCAAGAATTGCGATCTTCGCTACAAAGTAAACCTAATACCTAATTAATGGCTTATGATCACAAAAGCTACTTTAGAAGTTGATGAATCCTACATCGATTATGTGTCTTCAACTTGAAAACGATTACCCATGATCAAGGAAGAAATAAAATGATCACTTCAAATTTGGACTTCAAGCAATGAATTAAGAACAATAACAACAGTTATGGCAATGTTTCTAAGAAAGAATAAGAAATAGAACATAAATGGAATTTTCGTGACTTGTCAAATAAATTCTGAACAATGATTAAGACTACGGATTACAACTCTAGTTCCTGCGGTCGTTTACATACAAAAGAAATCGAATTTAGATAGCAGAAATCGAATTCGCTTATGAGAGTTTTATTATTTCTCTCAAATTTCACCAATTTTGATCACCAATGCAAAGTACACGAATTTGACCTATGATAAGGTTTAAATAATGTTCTAAGTCAGTTAGGTTGAGTTTGTGGAATCAAATAAGGATTCAATTTAAAGTTGAAACCATTAACATTTTGTTTTAAGTAACAACTTCAAAAGCTACACTATGTGGACCATAAATCGAGCTACATGAGTCCTATTGACGCAACCTTGGTGGCATTAGTAAACTAAGACAAAATCCAAAAATGTGATTGAAATAAACTTAAACAAATTCTAAATCTAACGATGTAAAAAATGAAACATATAGGTTTGTATTTGAGTTGTTTTTCTTCATAAAAAGGTTTCTAGTGTTATAGATATTGGATTACAGTCAAATCAACGTAATATAAGATACTGTAAAGGGATACAACACTATAAAGGGGTCTTATCCTAATTTAGTGATAAATATATATACAAATGAAAGGATTGGGTTTGGTTACTAAATTTGGTTGAGAATTAGGAATAATACAAAATTTCAGGTAGTTACAATGTTCGTCTTCTCGACTTCCAAACATCGCCAATTTTTCATTAGTTTCTTTTGTTCTCACAAAAGAAATGGTCACTTTCACAAATTCAGTAAACATGGAAAAATTATCATCATGTATCTTTGCGATTACGGCAAGCCTTTCTCTGACCTTGAAAACTCCATTTGTCATATCCATCAAAAGAATTTTTGCATTCTCAAGTTTACACATTAAATCCGCAAGGGTGTTCTCATCGTCTAGCTTTTGGATCTCAAGTGCTAAAATTGATAACCAGAGTTTCTAAACTTTAGTAGAAAATTTTCGATCAGTTGTAATATAGAGGCACAAACGATGAAGACCTTGCAAAGATAAGATAAGGCTCTTTGCTAGAATATTTTGTTTGCCCAACAACCGAAGGTCAACCTAACGAATTGCATTTGCCTCAGGAATCATCGGTCGGAGCCTAACAAGATCATTGAGAAGAGAAATAATAATGGTTAAAGGGAAGCCACTACGTCGAGGTCCTATCACTTTGATGGTTCCTGCTTCCCCTGCACGGAGAGTCTATAGCCTATAGGAGTGGAATATGCCAAAGACTTTCCAACATTTGTTTTCCTTTTCTTCTGTGAATTACTTTCCATGGGGTTAATGACTTCAACACACTACTAGAAAAACTCATTTTAGCTGCCACATTTAGCGTCGACCCCCGACTCCGATGCTAGTTAACGTCGATCAACTACACGCTAGCATGCCAAATAGTTTTTATTTTATTTTATTAATAATTAGCGTCTGAATTGTCGACGCTAAATAAAATATGGCAAGTTGTTTTTTTTAGTCAGCATGTTAGCGTCGGATTTATAAAATTAATTTTTTGAATTTTAATTGAAAAATTAATATTATTTTTTTCAATAACCCACTCCACTCATCCCTTATCACCTCATCACTTTTTCCTATTACTCACTCTAAACCTTCTCGAACCCGTCACCCACTCCATCTTCGCCGTCAATCTCACTCTCTCGCCGCCTCACTGTAACTATCACCCTCTCGCCACCGCATCACCGTTTTCATCACCTCACACTCACTCTCGTGGTCTGACCCTCACTATCGTCTCTCAGCCTCACTATCGCTGTCGCCCGCTCATCTCTCAACCTCAGTCTCGTCGTCTCACTCTCATTTCTCAAACTCACTCTCATTTTCGTCTCTCAAATTCGCTCTCATTGTAGTCCATTCTTAATGTAAGTGTAACCATAACCATCTTTGTCATTTGTGTTCACTTTTTGTTTAGGGTTTTCCTTTGATACATTTGATTTTCTTTTACTCATTTACGGTTCTTTTTTATTTATTTTGGTACCATAGTTGCATGTTCAGTTTAACTCTTCCTTTTCTCATCAATTTAGGTTTTCTTGCATTTCCTTTGTGTATTTGTTTGGAGAGAATGTGAGATGGATGGATAAAAAACTAGGCGTGGAAAATGTGTTTCAATTTTACGGAATCAATTCAGATTGTCAATTTTATGACTGTTTCTTCGTGTGTTTGACAATTTCAATTGTGTGGTGTATTTGTTGTTTATAGTGATTTTTTAATGGCCTAATGAATTTGACAAACTGAAGAATTGGAACTCTACTATAGTTAAAATTTCATTTCTAACAAATATTTGATAAAAGAACTTCTATAAATACAATTTCAATAAGGAATGATTAGAGCATGGGAAAACAAGTATGTTATGTTGAATTTCCTTTTAGTTTCTTTCAAGTGCAATCTGATTTGCCAGAATATTTGTGATTCTGCATGTATTTATCTTCAAAATCATTTCTCAATACAAGTTATATACTGATAGTCTGTTGGGAAAGGCATTGTAATATCCTTTGAAGTATTTTATTGCTCGTAAGTTACTTGGTGCTCTTAAGTTATGATAATAACTCTTTGGTGCTCTTATGTTTTGATAATAACTCTTTAATAACTTTTAAGTATCCACCCAGGTTAGCACAATAGCACATCATTCATTCATTCTTTTATATCTTGCATAAAGATATGTACATGATCCCAAACTGATTTTTTTCGGAGAATGACTCACGTCAACAACGGTCATTTGGTTCCCTCAATCTCGGTGTCCATGCTGGATTTTTTTGGAAGAGCCTGGGAAGTGCTTTTGGTAACCTTCTATGTGATAGACAAAGATACCATGTTTTCTGCCTAAATATAGACAAGAACAGTTCAAAAAAATATACAACACTAACGTTCAACCCCGACAAAGCTTACAAAGAAGATATAGTTTGCCTCATGTTGAGAATGACATGCTAAAAGTTCCCTCATATCAATACAACAAGATTTGAGCATGGGGGATGCTTTCCTTATAACTAATGAGTTTGATCCCTTGATCGTCCATGAAAGTGGTGTTGTTAATTATCATCAATGAGGTGTGACGTCATCAATGAGACTTATGAGCCACTCCGTAGTATTTAGTCTTAATACCCTTCAATGCATCACTGAAGGCCTCAAAGACATTCTTTTCATGCTTAAAGAAAACCAAACCTTACTTATCTTTCCGGTTCTCCTTATGCCACAAGAGTTCGAAGACGATAAAGAAAAAGATTTTGAAGGTAGCTATTTGAGATTTCGACATATGATTTAGAAACCCTAGATATACTCCCAACAAATCTAATGCAATTGAGAAGGGGAAATATCCAAATGCATGAGTGCGGAGACCTCAAAATCATTGAAGGTGAGCCTAAAACCCCTAAAGACAACCTCATGAATGGCAATGGATGAGTGATTGTACTTGCCGTAAATATGGATGTCTTTGGCCGATTTGCTTTTGAACCAATCACCAGAAGTCCCTACTATCCGAAAAATTGTCGTAGTAGAGAAGTCGTCATTGTAAGAGTAAATTGAGATCGTCTCAAAAAGTTATTTGCTCACCCAATCCAATGCTAACGGGATGTTTCCTTCTTTCTCATTAATGGCCTTGTTCATTAATGAAGAATAAAATTGATTTAGAAACTTCTAAATAACTTTGACTTAGAGTAATTATAACCCACACGTCACTTCGGCTCAAGGTCATTATAACCCATAACATCACTTCACAAGGAAACTCTTTATGAAAAAATTCAAATTCAACTTCAGCTGCCTGGATGTGGAGATGACACGCAAATTTAAGCTGAAGACAATCATATGTACTAAAAATCAAGTCGAAATCAAGTAGCCTTGAGGAGAAGCTGTTTCGGAAAAAGCAAATTTTTAAAATTAAGATAATTATCACCATAATTTTTGCTTAATCATATATATCTAAATTAAAGCTCCATAAAAACAAAAGAGAATATGGTTATTCAGGAAATTGAACAGTGTTTTAAACAAGTCAATTTCATTTATAATTGATTTTGTATGTGTAAACGACTACCAATGTCTTTTACAACATAAACTAGTAAGTTATTTGCAAGAAAATCGTTCTGTAATTTGTTTACAAAGTTTTCTCTATAGTAATTTTACACACTGAAAGTGATAAAACAAGAGATAATTTTGTATTTTTCTAGTTTTACTAATTTTTAACTAAAATATTTATCTCAGGTTGCTAAACATAATAATATACTTATTTATTCATAATTATTTTTTTTTTGTTATCTAGCTTAGCCTTTGCTGAGAACCAGCTCTTAAACAAAATTCCATGTGAATATCATCCTATGTCGTTGAAATCTCAATTACTATATAAAATTAAAATAATTGAAATATAAACTACGGGGCAAGAGGTACATCTAAGTAAAGTGTACATCAAATATTGTTCAACATCGAAAAACTACGTCAAATATTTTCATTAAATTTACATTTTTTGGACACATTAACTATCTAATGATAGCTAAGGCTCTCGGGGAATTGTGTAACAATATAGACCTAAAATACTCAACCCAAAGATAGTACGACTCAAGTAAAAAAAGAGGTCTAATGCGAAGGAAATAACAAATATAGTACCAAGATCCAATCCATTAAAATCCTCACGTAGTGACCTCAGTGTTCAACAATCGATGTCGTCCCTTATGAGGCAAGATGTGCAGTAAAAACGATTTCATCATAACATCAACAATAACAGCAACAAAATGGAGTTCAATTACTCTACAAATAAGAGGTTCGCAGGTATCACACACATTACTCATTACTTCCTATACTAGTTATTTGCTTGCACCCTGCTTTACTATTGGGGAGTTCAGGGGAGCTCAAGAGAAATAACGGAGCAAATGTTCCAGTACCACAAGAAACATTGATATTGTATTTTAACCCAATAGTTTAAGGCATTAAGGTATGAGTCACTTGTTTTATAAATCCAACATTTCTTCCATTTTTAGTTGATATGTGACTTAACAACTCACACTTGAAACCCAACAATATTCCCTGCATGTGGGACTCACCCACATCACTATACTTGATCCAAACAAGGATCCACTCTATCTCCCTCACCAACTCGAACTCAGGCTCTGATATCACTTGTTGGTTGTACGAAAAAGTGCGACAGTAGCAATGGGTAAACATCCATGATATCTAATTAAAAGACCTTGACACCACATCTCAACCCAAAACCTTAAGGCAATAGGCATATGGGTCACCTATTTTATATAACAACTCAAACTTGAAGTCCAACAATTTCTCTCTCAAGTGTGAGTCACCCACAACACTAGACTTGATTCACACTAGGATCTTCCACTCCCACTCCCCCACCAAGCCGAACCATGACTCTGATACCACTTGTTGCCAAGTTCAAGGTAGGGCAGCAGCAATAACAGACCAAAGGTTCCATGACCACAAGAAATATTACAAGCACATCTCAACTCAAAATCTTAAGGCTTGCTCTTCTTGTGCACCTCATTGTTTGGATCTTTTCTTGGAGGATATAGGAAAAAAGAAAAATGAACATAACTTATTAGGTGGAGCAAAGTTCTTGACAACCTTCATCTATTTTATTGGAGGTAGAGAAATTGTATGTCACGGTGTTACTTGGTTTGCAGCACAAACTCTGCTACTTCAACCAGTTGTGTGTCATAAAGGGAATCTTGAAAACTTGTTTAATTCTGAAGAGTTTAGCGAAACTGAATATCATAAAGAGAAAAAAGGACCAGAATATGAAGCAAAATAAAATGTATTACATATGTCGTTTTGGAGTAAGGTGAAGGACATATCAAGTATTTGAGCCTATTGTGAAAGTTTTGTTATTAGGTGATGGTTCTCCAATTTAACTATATTTTTTTTGCCAAACCAATTTCACTTTTTGTTCTTGGGTGAAGTAATCTTAATACAAAGTCAATTTTATTTATGCAAAAATAAAAATTAAACAATTTGGATTAATTTTGGATTAGCACACAGATTGGGTAATCGAAGCAAACCCACCCACCGGTTTTTTCGCCTTTGGGCTATTGGATTTGCATCTTTGATTCAAAATGCGTTAGCAAACTTGATTGAATATATGATCATTATTCAAACGGGTTTTTTGGAGTATCTCATGAGAAATTTTAATAATTCGTTCAACTTTTTTTTAATGTTCAAATGAGTCATTCCGTTCATGAAAAGTTGGATTTCGTACTGCATTTAAAAAATGTATGTTTAAACTTATTAAAATACCCTTAATCCTATAGTAAAAAAAAAAAAATACTTGACAGTACCCACAATCTGAATTTTCTAAAACAAGTAAATTTTTTTTTCTCATAAAATTTCTTACCAGATATTTCAGGAGTTTATCACTATCGGAAATTTGTTGAAACTTTTGAAAATTTTAAAAATGAAATTTTTCCGATATTGAAAAATAACTACTGAAAATTTTAAATTTTCGGTGGAACTCCAAAAAATTTCATTCATTCCTGAAATATCTGGTATAATGTTTGTTTTTTACTTTTAAATTTTTTAATATTCAATTTTTTTTTCACTGAGGACTAGAGGAGTGAAAAACATCGTTGAACAGTCTCGAGTTTGACCCCCTACACAAGCTAATAAGAGAGTTGTCGTTGAGAAAAAGCAATGAAGAGATGCAACTATCGGAAGATTATAATATTAAGCCTGAGTTTGAGCACCAGGATCATGCGTTTGATGATCAAGAGAAGCATCAATAGCAGTAGGATAACATGCATCACCATCGACAACCTGAAAAACCTCTATTTCTTGGAGGTCCTTACGATCTTTCTGTCGTTAAGGACTTTGAGCATCACATTGCAGTTAAAGTGTGGAATGAACAGATTAATAAATAATTTATTTTATTAGATATGTATAGTTTAATATATTTATAGTATAGTTTATTAGAAAACTGATTTTAGGAAGTCAAACGCAGGATATATATAGTTTAATTTATACAAAGCTGATTATAGTACAATTTATTACAAAGCTGATTATAGTATATTTTATTACAAAGTTGATTATAGTATAGTTTATATTTACATTATACTATAGTTCATTAGAATTTAATGAATTAATCGTATATTTAACGAACTCAGATGCATGATATGTATAGTATTGTTTATACAAAGCTGATTATAGTATAGTTTATTACAAAACTGATTATAGTATAATTTATATGTATATTTTAATATATTTATAGTATAGTTCATTAGAGTTTAATGAATTAATCGTATATTTATAGTATAATTCATTGTGTTATTTTCACTAGAGTTATTTCAAATGGCAAAAAACAAGATAAACTCGTTGATATTTGATATGTATTACCTACTCAAATAGATCAATGGATTACTATATCTAGGTTACGTCCTCTGCAATGATATAGTTTATCTATGATTGACGGTAATCTCGTATTTGCTTTTGAAGAGAGATGGCACGTAGAGACTAGCTCATTTCATCTGCCATTTATTGAAAAATGTGAATGAAGATTTTGTCATTGTTGTTGTCGTTGAGTTATTGGGAGTTGACCATGACGAAATTGTGAATGAAACTAGGATCAATAGAGGTGCTTCATATAGTTCTAAATGGTTGAAACTGTATTCTTTAAGGGACTTTGTGAAGGAAGATTCGACTATTCAACAAGGGCATATCAGCTTCATTTGGTAGGGTGTACCATACTAGCTGATAAAAGTTTTACCCTTATATCTGCAAAATATTTGTTTCTTTTTCAAGACCTTGATACTTGTAGTAAATGGGCATGAAGATTAGCTACTCTTGTGGTTTTATATTACTATCTTAGAGATGGTACACTGCCTACAACGAAGCAGATTGGAGGATATTTATCTCTATTTCAGGTATTATTATCTTATTTTTTATATTTATTATATTGTTATTTGATAAGATGCTTATTTAATTATATGTACTTTTTTTTTATTATTTACAAACATGGATTTATGAATATTTCCCTAACATTTGTAAGGCGGTATGACTGACCCTATATCTTCAATGCCACAGATGTTATGATGTACTGCAAAACAAACATCTAGGGACGTTGCATACTACATAGCAAGGTTGGATGCTTTCGGAGATACTAATATTATATGGACGCCAAATTACGATGTAGACTCTACGACATAATTTTAGTTTGTGTCATTGTTTACAAGGTACATTCATTGGTGTTCCACGATGGTACCATATTTACCAGAGAGGTGCATACGACAATTTGGGTATACCTAGCACATCCATCCTACACCATCGATGCTCGTTGTACATGATGTTGATGTTGAATGAAATTTGTACATGACTTTATACCATCCTTTCGTACTAAATTGCATCCAACTGCATATTCACACGAGTCTTTTGAAGGATACATTCAGTGGTACTATAGAATATCTCATCCTTGAATGATCTCTTATGTTGCTGAAGAACCTCCATGCTTTGATGTTCCTACTCATGATGTTGGTTCAAATCGTAGTTATGAAGTTGGCCCTAGTCCTATTTATGATGTTGCTCCTAATCATGATGTTGGTCTCGATACTACTCATGGTGAATGGTTGATGTCAACTAATGGGTGGTCTTATACACCAGAGTTTAGATTTATATAGGCTAGATCCTGAAAATGAGATGCATGTCTTATTAGAGAGAGCTTTACACATATCTAGAGGAGGGGATTATCATTAGTACTATAGTTGTATTTTTATTGTCTTATTTAATTATTCATACTTATTTATTTAAACTTATTTATTTAGACTTATCTCGATTGACATATTATTCTGACTTTGCTTTATTGCTTTAGACTTATTTTGTTAAAAGTTTAAATGATTTAATCTTTTGTATATTATGTGAATGAATTTTGTTACAATAAGGAATGTGAAATGCATAGGAAACAAACTAACTAATTGAAAACTGCATATATAAGAAATAAAATTTTAAATTAAAAGTGTCAATTATCTGTCAAAGACATATAATTCGATATATGTGCTAAATCTAATGGACCCCAATTTGCAGACGTCCTGCATAAGCTATAGCTCATGATGTAGATTCATCACTGCAGTGCTTCTTCCAATGCCAAGTGGAGGCAACATACATGTTGATTTCAATTTAACTTGAACCCAATAAGTTTCATTAACAAAACCAATTTTGATAGTAAGATCACATGATAGGTCTCCATTGTGTGCACCCCTCAATGGGGAAAAAGTCAAAGAAAAAGTTTTTTTCAATGTCACAAGGACGAGATTATATTTTTTTTCTATCATGTAACCCATATCTAGAATGCTCATTCACTACTAGTCGGGTTGCTTTCCCAAATCAGTTACAAGTAAAGAGTTTGTCACTTCCTGCAAATGCTCTTTGAATAATGTAGCATCATGATGTAGATTCATCACTGCAGTGCTTCTTCCAATGCCAAGTGGAGGCAACATACATGTTGATTTCAATTTAACTTGAACCCAATAAGTTTCATTAACAAAACCAATTTTGATAGTAAGATCACATGATAGGTCTCCATTGTGTGCACCCCTCAATGGGGAAAAAGTCAAAGAAAAAGTTTTTTTCAATGTCACAAGGACGAGATTATATTTTTTTTCTATCATGTAACCCATATCTAGAATGCTCATTCACTACTAGTCGGGTTGGTTTCCCAAATCAGTTACAAGTAAAGAGTTTGTCACTTCCTGCAAATGCTCTTTGAATAATGTAGCATATAAATCAGGTTTGAACTTAACCTCTGTATACAATTGTCAACGCACATTGCTCCAATATTCTTCACTATGGCCAAGTAAAGCAGCAATAAGACGATATCCACAGTTTCCATCCACTTTAACATTAACAACGTCTTCAATATATGTATGAATTAGAGGAAGGAACTTGACCAAATATTTTCTAACATTACTCGTGATAAGTGCTTGCTGAGATGCTAGTTTGGGTGTTTTTTGAGAGACTTGTTTGGATGCTTACTGGGAGGCTTGTTTGGATGATTGATGGGAGGCTTGTTTGGATGCTTGCTAGGTGACTTATTGAGATGCTTTCATGGCTCCTTGCCGAGAAACTTGAGTATTTGCTTTCATGGATGGTGCACACATTGATGTTGTCCTTGTTTATGTTATTTCACGCAACTTGCCCTTCAATGCCCTCCTTCCAACAACATTAAGTATTTTTCAAATTATATTCATCTCTGATGTAATGTCCAACTGTAAATCATTTTCATCTTTTCTTCCTTGGGACCATTATTCATGGTTAATTTCCTCCAATATATATGAACCACGTCCAATGGGATTGGAACACCTTCCAACTTGTATCGTACCAACTGGAATACACAAGGTAATCCATGAGTGTTTCTAAGTACACAACAACACCCAGCTTTGTCATTATCGACATATCTGACTCTCTTGTATTCATGAACAATATCAGCTAAAGCTTTCTTGGATAAAACCCAAGTCAGATTCTCATGTTTTGTATATGCTCTTTACGACCTTTACTTATCTCAAATGAACCTTTTATCTTAATAATTTGGAACTTCAACATGTCATTCATATCATTCCATGCCTTACAGAAATATCATTTACCGTGTTCCAAAATCTCTTCAATGACCAATGAGCAGACTCAACCCTAATATTCAAACACAAAAAAGGTTTGATATTATTTCAATAAAAATTCTATCATGCATGTTTAATCCTATATAAGTATAAATATAAAACAAAATGCAAAGTTTAAATGACATACCTATTAGTTGTAGTATTTCCTAGATGCAACACTCGATTGGTCCATGCTTCAACAATTTTTTCCTTGTGAGGAGTCAACCATGTGTCTCTGACGTAGTCAAAGAAAATAATATTATCGACACATTCTTGCTGAAACATTTGCAAAGGATCCTGGTACTCCTTCTCGTCAAAAAAAATAAATAATTTTCCTCCACAACTCTAGAATGTGTTCCTGCATATCTTTTACATTTGGCTCCAACATTTTTATTAATATGAAGTTGACAAAGTAAATTTGTTGAAGATGGAAATACAACTTCAATTGCATTCATTAGAGCAAGTTCTCTATTAGTCACGATCAGATGGGGAAATGAGGTATTTGAAATAAACAACAATTTTAACCTTTCCATTGTCCAACAAAAGTTTTCTTAACGCTCACAATCTATATAAGAAAATGCAACGTTGAATGTTAACCTAGTTGAAGTTACACCAACAATTTCAAACAATGCTAACCTATACTTGTTGGTTTTGTAGGTGATATCCATAATCAACACAAAAGGGAATATGTTCAACAAACATGTCCCTCATAACGTTGGAGTCCTCACGAGTCCTACTCCAACAAGAATACTTCTTAGCTTCAAGTAACTTCAACATATATTGCATATCAGTTTTAGGTCCTTTCAAATCCTTCCTGTATGTGTTTCGTCGCATATAAATTTGAGAGATATTAGTCACATTCTCTTTATCCCGATCTCTCAAAGATGATAAGAAGAGTCTCGGTACAATGTGATACTTTGTCAACTCGTTAACATGCTTCTTATCTTCTTCTTTTAAGCGTCCCACAAATGCATTATTCTCAAAAGTAGCCATTAACTCGTGGTTGCGAAGTCCACACATTAAACTAATAATCCATCCTCATCATTTTTCAATGGTCTCGATCTAAGTTTTAAAAGACAACCACACCTTTATTTGAAGTCCTTGAGTTACTTTTATTTGACTTATATTTTCCACTTCTATCACAACCAATAATTAATTTTGACTTTCTTCCTCTCTTTCTGATCTCTATGTCAGAGTGAGTAATGATAACAACTACTCGATTTTGTTGGTCAACCTCTCTTGCCCATGATATTATAGCTTCTCGTGATACAAAAATTTAATTAGTTGTTAATGCTTCAATCAAATCTATACATAATGGTGATTTTTCCATCCCTACTTCACAAAAAAAAAATGTTAAAAATTATACGTTCAGAAAATTTCAAATTTTGAAATTTCTAGTATGGTAAACTTAACTACTAGAAATTTTAAGGCACAAATTCCCGATAGAGTAAAATTAACTAAAGGAAATTTCAAAGCACAAAATTTCAAGTAGTATAAATAATGTACTGGAAATTTTGTTCGCGAAATTTCCAGTAAATAATTTCTACTACATAAAACTTTATGTCTTAACTTTATGTACCGAATATTTAGTGGAAAAAGATTACTTACCGGAAATATTGGTGAGAGGGCAAGATTTAGGAGTAATTTTTTATATATAATTTAATAAAAAATAAAGAGACAGATTTGAGTTTTTAATATTTCGAGTTATAAATTTAATTGGGGGTACGAAATCCAACTTTTTCGTTTACGGTAGGAACTCACGCATGTGGACTCATCCAGGGATTATGTAATTTTTGTTATGTCAGACACTCAAGCTTATTATTTAGCATACATTTTCCGATTAACCATTTACCATAAGTTCCCCAACCAAATGACATTTCATACGTAGGAAAGTCGTTAATAGTCCACATCGAAGCCGCCCTCATTGTGAAATTCTCCTTGTAAGAAATATTGTCCATTCTCCAATAATGCACAACCTCTTCAGATCATCATTCAAGCGCTGTAAAATTCATCGATGCCCTCTATTCAATTAGATGGTCCCTGAATAAGACAAGTTAAAAATAGATAAAGTTTTGTCATGTTACATCTCAAGTTGGAGATTTTAAGGGGTGGCAATAACTTACCAACAAGAATAAGGCTTTGTAGGCATTTGGATGTACCAATGAAATCAATAATTGCACAAACCAAGTTTCTAGAACCGTAACTTGAAGTAATATGACCCTTACTTGATTTGATGATAACAACATTATTTTGTGGGAACAATTTAAAGCACTAATGTTTTGTTTTAATGTGCAGTTTTCATATCATATTATTCTTTGAGTTCATCATGTGTCCTCTAATTGTTTGATCTACGTTAAATGAACACCAAGACTCTACTTTGATTTATGTATTCTAAATCAAGCGAACGCGCTTTGAGACGTGCCTCTGATGACTCTAAAGTGATTGTCTACCACTGTTAATCACAACAAGAATCTAATTTATGTGCCTCTGATTATCGCAACAAACATTTGATCGTCTGACACTGATAGTAATCAACACTTCGATAATAGTAAACATTATGATAAGTAAACACTCTAAAAAGTCAACGCTCTGTAAAAGACAAAGCTTTTGCATATCCTCTACTAAACACCTTGAATATGTATTTGTCTAAATATCTATGTGACATACTCTTATATAATATCATCTACCATTTATGTCTCCATATCAAGATTTACATAATTAATTTCATGGAAATTTTTAACAAGTTTTAATGGCAAATAAATCTCATAAGATTTTATATGAAACTTCACTATACATGTTGATTTCTTACAATCAGGACAATAACCAGAAACCCTAAAAATCTCTATAAAAGATCGTGCAACTCTCATTGAAAAGTACAAGCAACAACGTACCACAATAAGTACAGTACAATTTTCTCTACACTGTTGCTCTTTATCTTTTGTCTTGTCTAAGTGTTGATAAGTATTTTCTGAGAGTACAACATGTAAACTCCAACTTGTGAGAATTATTCAAAAAAACCCTTAAACTTATTCCTTAGTAACCTAGCCCTGGAGCGACTACATCACTCAACAGCTTGACTATACTAAGTTAGAAGGTTGAGAAGACTTGAACATAGTCACTTTGACTAGTACGGGTTTAGTGCAAGTGTAATTCAGTTGGTGAACTGGTGGATTAAATCATTCAGGTTGAAGGGACTGGATGTAGCTATCGTGTTGTGTCGCTCCATTTTTATTTGATCTTTGTTTTCATCGTTTTTTGATAAAACACAATTCAAACACGTCTTTCTTGTGTTTCTTGTTCTACAATTGTTATTAGAGCTTAGTCTAAAAGTTGAGCACTTAATTGTGTTTGATTAAAGATATGTGTTATTATGACTAACTCTAGCGAGGAAGTTACAACTGGAAACATTAACTGACCTTCTCTATTTCATGTAGATAGATTCAAGTACAAAAAAGACACGCTTATAAGTTTCTACATCTCTCATGATCCTAAACTCAAGTCAAAGATGGTTTTGAGGCTCATAAAGGCGATGTTGGTGTTGAAATATCAAGAAATTGAAGTAGCAATGTCAAGATTAATTATTGGTTATCAAAATAGAAAGGGAGTTTGAATTATTGGTTATCAAAGTAGCAATGTCAAGATTATGGAAAGGGAGTTTGAATTGTGATTTCACCTCTTTTAAATTTCCTGTTAAAATTTAAAAAATTTAACTCAAGATTAATCTTGGTTATCAAAATAGAAAACGGATAACGTTCTTGACTAGTGAAAAACACACAATTTAACTTATCTATTTAATTTGATAATCAAAAGACTAGAAATAAATAGAGATAAAGGAAGAGATATCATACAAAGATATATCTTGGTTCACCCAACCCGGGTTACGTCCAGTCTCACGACCGTGAAATTTTTCACAAAGTGTTCAAAATGGAGAACGTTCTTGGTTTTTACACCACCAGTCCAGATCAACCTTAATCTACTACAATCTTCACCTTTCAACCTAGAAATGAATTTTACAATCACGTTTCAGCCTTCAAAGGATTTTTACCAACACACTCAATCTAACATAAAAGATAGACTTGAGTTACCAATGATGTGTATGATAAAAGTGTTTGGAATCTTAAAACTTCTGAACACTTGTTTGAGATAAATGAAAGATAAAATCAATAAATAATTATTTAAAGATATAGTGAAGAGATCTGGAGTTTGCTTGAAGAGTTTTTTTACTTGTTACTTGAACAAGTGTTGGTAGATTTGTAAATTCAACTCTCACCTTCATCTTCTAACTGATCTTTAATTTATAGATGATAAAAGGCTTTGGATATTCAGTTTAAAAGGAATATATCCATTGGACACACTTCCCAAGTGTTAGATATATTTTAAAGCAATTAAACATGTGTTTATATTGATGTCTAGAACGTTCTTGACAATCGGAGAAAGTTCTAGATTTTGGGCTTGATGGGAAACGTGAGTGAGTGAGGTGTCAAATGTCAATTTTGATAATGTTTTCATATCAGAATTATGCAGAGATTTTTGCAAAATATTGTAAGTACAATGTACTTGTGTCATTGCTCTCAACTTATCAATTTGGAGATCAATCTTGAGGTTGTTTTCCTCATTTGGGCATTCAGCTCGAGTTCTCGGTTTCAACATTGATTTGAGCAGTCTTGATACTCTTTAATATGTGGTTTAGACTGTGGAAAATTATCTATTTTAATTTTGCCTTTTAAAGGAGAATAATCAGAATGTTCTTTTGTAAAATAAGAATATTCTTCGTTTTTTGTTTTGTATGAGTGTTGGATTTTGATAGTTGTTGTGTGTTAGACCCTTGTCTCAGAAATATGATGTGCTTTCTGCAAAAAGGTGCAACAACAATATCTTTGATGTCATGGCTGTCCTTGCTCATAACTCATCAATTAGGAGATTGATCTTGATGTTTTGTTTTGCCTTTGTTGATCCTCTTTGGTCGAATCTATATAAAACAATCATGAGTAGATTATTAAATTCCTCTGTAATAATTACTGATTATTTGTAGTGTAGATAGATGTACTTTCATAGCCCATATCGATCTTAAATTATAGAAGATTTTGCTCTTTGTAAACCAGAATGTTCTTGGATTAAAGTTGCGAAAACGGAGAACGTTATTGGTTTTCTGTTTTGAGTGATTTGCTGTTTTTGGTCTGATATGAATTCTGTTTGTATACCAATTGTTGTACCTGTGTATCACTGATGTATTTTCTCTTTTGCTCATATCGTACTTCGTTGGTTTTAAGTCATTACTCTTAAGGATCAAAACTTGTAACTTCATACATTGGTTATGTCATTATGAATTTGTTGAATGAATCTGTCCAAGGTTTCCTTGCTTGTTCCATTTTGATTATTCTGATTGTTACTTGTAATTTGTCATGCATCTTGATGAGTTATTGCAATTTGAATTAATCTTGATTTCTAGAAGGCTTTGTTCTTCGTAAACTAGAATGTTCTTGGTTTTTCTGTTTAATAACCAAAAAATTCTCGGTTTCTGTTTTCTCAAATTTGATCTTGCTTCTTTCCAATGATCTTGCCTGTTTGATTATTCAATTCTTCTTCCTTAAATAAAACTCAAGGACAATCATTAGTAGATTACCATTCATAAAACTTAGTCATTTATTCCATAAAGTTTGTTGTCATTAAAACATACATCAAAAAGTTTTTTGCCTCAACAGAAATGACCTCAACACTGACCAAAAGAAACAATACAAGATGCATCATAAGGGTTTGAAAAATGCAGCAATAGAGAAACAACAAAAAGTATCTTTGATGCTCTAGTTTTCAACTACAAGATATAAACATGTACAAGAAGCTAGGGCAAATTTACTAGTCAAGAAGTATGAACTCTTCCAAATTAAAGAAGATGAAGATATTGACACAATGTTCTCGAAAATAGGTACGCTACGTATAACCACATCAAGAAAATCGTCAAAAGTCTTCATAGTAAGTAGAGACCAAAGGTAACAACAATTCAAGAAGTTAAGGATCTAAAAAAACTACCTCTAGAAAAGCTAACAAGTTCACTTAGATCCCATGAGATTGAACTTGTTGCAGTTGAGCCCAAAAAGAAGTCAAAGTTGTTGACTCTCAAATCCCAATGAAAGAAAACAAACTCCAAGACTCTACAAACCACTAAAGGCTCAGAGGAATGAGAATTGGGCGATCAGAGTAAAAGCTCAGGTGATGAAAAATTATCCTTTATCTTCAGAAAAATCCACCTCATGTGGAAGAATAGGAATAAATCTTTCACCGAAAGAGATTTCAAAGAATCTCAAAATAGTAGAGAAAGAAGTGAAAAATTATATAAGAAAAGAATCATTTGGTATTAATGCAAAGAGTCGGGTCATTTCAAATTAGAATTTTCTAAACTTGATAAGGGAAATCTCAAAGAAAAGACTTCAAGGCAAAGAAGAAAGGCCTATGGCTACTTGGGATGACTCTAATGAATCATTTGATGAAGATTAAGATGAAGATCATGCAAATGTGGCTATGATGGCTATTACAGACTCTAGATTTGATTATGATGTTGAATATGTTGATGAAGAAATTGAGGTATTATCTGACTTATCTTGTAATGAACTAAAAAATATGTTAAACGAGTTTCTCAACAATAATGACAACGTTTTTTCAAAACTTAAATCTCTCTGAAAAGCTCATAACATCTTAACAAATAAATACAATTATCTTGAAAAGGAGTTTGAAAACCTAAAAAGAGAAAATCTAACTCTAAATGAAAATTTTCAAAAAACTTCAGAGGGTGGAGTCTATAATTCTTTTAAGTATGAAAAATCCTTTCAAGAATTTCTTGAAAATGGCATAGACAAAAGCAGACAAACCTCTAAGATCTATGGTGTTAGTAGAAACAGTAAATGTGCTATTGGTTTTGAAGAACGAGAAGAAACTCCTAAGGCTAACCTACTTGATATTGCTTATGTATATTGCTTAAAGAATGGTCACGATAAAATAACTTTCAGAACTAAGAAACTAGGACCAACCAAATTTGGGTACCTAAGAATAAAATAATCTATATTGCAAATATCATTAACAATGAAGTTAAAACATTAGTCGTGGTACTAGAACAATGGATGCTCACAACATATGACGAGAGAAAAGTCTATGTTCCAAAACCTAACTCTCAAGAACAGAGGATTTGTAGGTTTTGGAGGTAATCAGAAGGGTAAGATCATTGGGCATGACATAGTAGGTAATGGTTCCATTCCTTCTATTAAATGTTTTTTTTATAAAAGGGTAATGCATAACCTATTGAGCATAAGTCAATTAAGAAATAATGGTTATGATGTTTTCTTCAATCAAAAGTCATGCAAGGCAATAAGTCAAATTGATGGATCTTTACTATTTACTGGTCAAAGAAAAAACAATATTTATAAAATAAACTTGCTTGATTTGGAAAAACAAGAAGTAAAGTGTCTTATATATGTGAATGAAGAACAATTGATTTGCATTAAAAGCTTGGGACGTGCCAATTGGAGGTTAATTTCAAAATTGAAAACACTCGACTAAGTTAGAGGCTTGCCAAATCTCTAATACAAATCAAATGTAATTTATGAGGCATGTCAAAAAGAGAAACAAACAAAATTATATTTTTCTTCTAAAAGTTTTTCCACTTCTAGACCACTTGAATTATTACATCTTAATTTATTTGGCTCTATAAAGATTGCTTTTGTCAGTGGTAAAAAGTATGGACTCGTTATTATTGATGATTATTCTAGATGGACATGGATAAAGTTCCTTAAAAAAAATGATGAATCACTTATAGCATTTCAGCAAGTGTACTGAATTGTTGCAAGTAGTAATAAAACGGTAGTACCGAGTGTCGAACTCAAGGATTGTGTTTTACTATTGAATTATATTTAATTACTAAAATTAAACAAAAAGTTCCCAAATTGATTGAAATAATATTTAAAATTAACAACTGTAATAAACTTGATCCTTTATAATGAGAAACATTTCAAGGATGAGTTTCACTTCGAATCCAACCTTGATGTCTAGTTTGATCCTAGTTATTGAATTCCTTTATTGAATTATTACTGAATTCTCTTTATTATTCTTCTTCTAAAGTCTTAAAGACAGAACCTTAGTGGATTTAAGATTAGAATTAAGCATTACTTTACATGAATTCTCTTTCTAAACTATTTCCTTGCAACTAATTTAATTGGTTTCATGACCTGCATCTATCCCTATACTACAAATTTATGAATTTCTCATCTCAAGCATTCGTAAAGTCCACTTCCGTTTCAAAATATGAATCGTAGAACATTTTAATATTGATCAAGCAATTAAAAGCATTAAGCACAGAGATGAGAAAATTAATTCAATAAACTCATTCATATAACTAGAAATCCAATTAGAAAAAATAAGGGTTTCATCTTGTTTCACTCATCCCTAACAAAAGGGTTTAGTTACTCATGACAGAGATATAAAAGATAGAGATTAGAGAAGAATTACAACAAAAAGATTCATGAATGATTCTTGATAAAAATTCTCCAATGGTGTTAGAAACGGCCGTCTTTGAGTCTCTATGCTAGGGCACAAGTCTCACAACTCCCAATAGTCAAAAAGATCCATAAAAGTGAGAAAAACGCGTTTTATACATTCAGCAGCGCGCTACGCGCCCCAGACGCGGGATTTGCCCTCCGGACGCACCTGGATAGTGTCAAAAGGGTGGAAATGCGCCCCAAGCGCAACTGTTGTGCTTTAAGCAACAACTTCTTCAGATTTCCATTTTATGCATTTTTATCCTCTTTTGGGTCTGAATTGGGTTCCGGTGTCATCATAAAAGTTTTAGCTATGGATCTTAGCTTTCAGTTTCACTTGGTTTGACTCCAATTAGACATCTACAACTCTAGATATGGTTGAAATACTCCACATAGGTCATGTTGATTTCTCACCAAAATTCAGCACTACACTAAAACAAAGTAACAATGCAAAACTACGAAAAATCTCTACTTAATCTAACAAATAAGAACATAAACATTCAAAGAACTAAAATCAACAAAATATATCAAATAACTCCTTAAATCACCTAATGGTTAAAGATAAATAAGACTAAAATCAATGAAAAATATGCATATGATGAAGAGTCATCAGTCACATAGAGCGTTCACTACCTTATTTGCAAACAAGTGCAAAATGAAAAAGGTTTTGGTATTGCAACAATTCGAGTGATCATGGCAATGAATTTGAAACTAAGCTTTTTAAAACTTCTTTAAAGAGAATGGAATTTTATATAACTTTTCCTCTCCTAAAAAACCTCAACAGAACGATGTTGTAGAAAGAAAGAATAGATCTCGTCAAAAAATGGCACACACCATGATTCAAGAAATGAATGTTACGAAGCTCTTTTGGGTAGAAGCAGTGAATATTGCATGTTATATTCCAAATATAATCTATATTACACCTATTATTAGTAAGACTCCTTATGAACTATGGAAAATAATAAAACCCAACATTTCATACTTTCATCAATTTGATTCGTGGTATCAAAAGTACACCTTTTCGGGATACTTTGACAAGTCTAAAGCCTATAGAGTATACGACAAAGAAACACTGATCTATACAACAAAGAAATATATGAGATGTTTCCTAGTGTAGTGTAGGGTTTGAGGAGGAACATGAAGCCATTGCAGCTTGAGAAATTTAGAGATTTTCCAAGAGGTTTCAAGGTTTGAAAGAGAGAAAGTGTGGGAATATGTGAGAGTAGTGAATGATCGTGAGTGATGAGAAGGAAAACTATGTGAGCAGGTGAGAGTGTCACCTAAACAGGGCGAAGAAATGATGAAACCTGCTACATCAATCACTGTTAAGTGGATAGAAAAACACTCCATGATTCCGGTAGACGATCCTGGTGCCCCACCAGCAGCGATGACAACAGAGGAAAACACTAAATTACCCGAACCACATCACCACCTTCCACATCCATCACAGCTCTCCACCGAGGAAAGATGTGGCAAACTGGAAACTATGATGGAACGATTGATGATTGATCAGCAAGATGGACAAGCCAAAATAGAACTAGGGATGACCAATCTATATCGAGCATTCGCTTCTTCTCAACAGACACCAGGAGGCGTGTTTTATGCTGATCTATTTGCACCTGACAAGTATACTGGCGACCATAGCGGAACAAGAGCAGATGATCTATACGAGAATCCTTGAATTACTAAACTGAGAGAAGTTTTCTTTCCTTTTTTTGTTTCTTTTCTTTTTCTCGTTTTCTTTGTTTTATTTTAGTCTATTTAATTTTCTTTTCTTTATATTAATTTTTTTCCTTTCACTAAATATGTACTATGATGAAAAAGTTGTAATAACTTGCATTTGATCTTAAAGTTTCTGTTTGGGATTTCAAAAGTTAAATTTCATTTCTTATATTATGTTATTGCTCAAGTCGACAAGCCTTCCTAATGCATACATTCTTGATTACTAAATGGTTCTAGAAGGCTAATATGCGATCAATTTTTCAAAAATACAATTTTAACTTTTCAGAGGCATGTTTGGTGTTATTTTGATTGTTCATACTCTCTCTTAATCTCATAGTTGTGAGTTTTTGAGCCTAAACACTTAAATTCTTTGTTTTGTGATTATCCAAACATGTGTTATCCCTTCAGAACTTGCACTGACGTGAGACAATTTTATTTGGTCGTTTGAGCCTTTCTAACTACCCTATGAAAATGTTATCCTTTGTTAGCCCCTTTGAGCCTTGCCCTTTTCTTTCGGTCACTAGCCACATTACAAAACAAAGACCCTACTTTAATTACATCACATTACTTGGAGTTAGGTGGGAAATTTTTGTCTTGTCTTGATAAAATTCTAAGTTTGGGGTTGCTCATGGGATAGCAAGCTTTTAAGTTTAGGGTGGTGATTCTCACAAAAAAAAAACAAAAATAATAAAATAAAGTAAAATAAAAAATCAGTCTGTGTATTGTGGTAAATAATATCTTCTTGGTTCTTTTGTCAATGTTTGAGAATCTCCAGAATGAGAAGGTGAAGAAAAAAAAATGGTAGAATAATTTTGAAATGTATGCCTAACTCCAAGTAGTAAAGCCTATTATTCCAAAATGTCTTACCCTTACTTAAGCCCCATTACAACCCGAAAGTCCTCAAAAAATGTATGTGTTTACTGTATTGTGATTGCTAACTAGAATTTTTTCAAGTCTATGATAGTGTGATTCATGTTCTAGGATTTGAGTGATAAATTCATAACCCTTCTAAATACTTGAGAGAAATTTTGTTGAGATTGTGTGAAGAGAGAGTTGAATTTGATAAATGAATGCTAAGGTATACAAATCTTATTGTTTTTTGAAAACAACCATAGAGCATGATGAATGTTCTGCACTAACAAGAAGTTTGAGAATTAAGTTTGATTTGATTTGAGAAATTGAATTTAAGTGTTCTTTTAACTATACCAAATCTGAAATTAATTGTTACTTGGGGATAAGCAATATATTAAGTTTGGGGTTCTGATGACTCTTCATCATATGCATATTTTCCCACTGTATTAGTCTTATTTATCTTCAATCATTAGTTAAATTAAGGATTTATTTGATATATTTTATTGATTTTTGTTCTTTGCGTTAATAAAATGTTTTGTGTTTTTATTTCATTGATTAAGTAGGAATTTTTCGTAATTTTACATTGCATTTTGTTTTAGTGCATTGCTGAATTTTGATGAGAAATCAACATAACATATGTAAATTATTGCATACGTATCTGGAGTTGTAGATGTCTAATTGGAGTCAAACCAAATGCAAATGAAATCTAAGATCCATAGCTACGACTTTCGTGAAGACACCAGAACCGAATTCAGACTCGAAAGAGGAGTAAAATGCAATATACGTCAGACAACAAATGTTGTGCGCCTGAAGCGCGCCATCCGCGCCTGAGGCGCATTTCCAGCTGTTCAGCACTGTCCAGGCGCGCCTGGAGCGCATTTCCTGGGCATGGGGCGCGTGACGCGCATCAGCATTCATAAAAACGCAATTTTCACTGTTTAGGGATCTTTTTAACTCTTGGGAAGTTGGGAGACTTGTGCCCTAGCATAGAAACTCAAAGACGGTCGTTTCTAACATCATTGGAGCAGTTTTATCAAGAATTATTCATGAATCTATCTTTTATATCTCTGTCATGAGTAACTAAACTCTATTTGTTAGGGATGAGTGTAACAAGATGAAACCCATATTTTTATGATTTGATTTCTAGTTATATGAATGAGTTTTTTGAATTATTTTTCTCCTCTTTGTGCTTAATGCTTTTTATTGCTTGATCAACATTAAAATGTTCTACGATTTGTATTTTGAAATGGAAGTGGATTTTACAAATGCTTGAGATGAAAAATTCATGAATTTGTAGTCTAGACATAGATGCAGGTCATGAAACCAATTAAACTAGTTGCAAAGCAATAATTTACAAGAGAATTTCTATACGATAATGCTTAATTCTAATATTAAATCTACTAAGGAATTAGAGGTTACTTTGGAATTAAAGGTTATGTCACTAAGACATTTTGACAAGAATAATAAAGAGAATTCGGTAATAATTCAATAAAGGAATTCAGTAACTAGGATCAAATTAGAAAGGAATTATAAAGGATTAATTTTATTACTGTTGCTAATTTCAAATATTATTTCAATTAATTCAGAAACTTTTTGTTCAATTTCAGTAATTAAATATAATTCGATAGTAAAATGCAATCCTTGAGTTTGATACTCGGTACTACCGTTTTAATTATTACTTGCAACGATTCAGTAAACTTGTTGAAACGCTATCACAAACCTCACAAAGAAGATATTTTTTCAAGATTTATCACAAGAAGATTTGAATTATTTACTAGAAGATTTGATCAATATTTATCACAAGAAGATATGTATTATTTGCAAGAAGATTTGATCAAGATTTTTCTACAATAAGATATGAATTATTTAGAAGAAGATTTGATCAAGATTTATCACAAGAAGATATGAATTATTTACAAGAAGATGTGATCAAGATCTATCTACAAGAAGACGTGAATTATTTATAAGAAGAGTTAATTAGAATCTACAAGAGGATATGAATTATTTAGAAGATATGATCAAGAATTGTTAACAAGAAGAAACACTCATAAGAAGATACAATTATTATTTAGAAAGATATGATTTAGATTTTTGCAAGGACAAAGGAGAAACCCTAACCTAGTCTATAAATAAATACTCAAGGCTAAATAAGATAAAAGAGAGAACTCACAAGCACAAAATTTCCTAAGTCATGTGAGTTCATAAGGTTAAGGTCTTGAGAAACACTTCTCAAAACAAATATTTTCTAAGTATTTTCTAGTGTGAGATTCATTGCTACAATTAGCTTGTTATAAGCAAACCCATTTGTTCCAAACGTTTTTAACCTACCCCAATAGTGACTTTCATGTTCCTCGAGAAATCTATATATTTTTAGGATGTGTTTAGAAGATTTGGCTTATAGAGTCAAGGTGTTTGTGTGCTTGAAAATGTTTGTAGGTGTCAAAATGATTTGGGAAATATGGCTTGTAAGGTCAAATATTGTCTAATTCAAGTTTTGAATTAGTGGATTAAATCCTTCTGAGTTAGGGGACTGAACGTAGTTACAAAGTTGGTGGTGAACATAGATAAATTCTTGTGTCACTTTAATTATGCAATTCTTATTTTACTTCTGCCTATGATTACTTAACCCAATTGCTACTACTTTTATTCTAAGTAAGTCACCAAATCTGAACCCGTTTTAAATAAATTAACAAAAAAGTCCAACTTGATCAAACACAATTCAAGCCCCCTTCTCGTGTTTGCACCTTTATTTTTTGACATCTAATCCATTCCTAGGATAATATCTAAGCCCTTAAAGGGTAAGCAAATTAGGTTCACTAAAAAGATTCTATCAGATAATCTAATTGGGCATTAAGGACATACAAAGGAAGTCTCAATCTAATTCTTAGCTGCAGTAGATACAACTAAAGTAGAAGGTCATTAAAACAAGGAAACATTGAGTTTCAAAACACAATTAAAGGATATGAAAGAATGGGTTGCACCAGTTTCAAACATAACAATTAAGGGATATCGATTTATTTAACAGGTACTAGTAATGGACTATTGTTCTTACCATACTTGGCATCAAGGGCATAGACCTTCCCAGAGCTTGGTTTTTTTGGGTTTGCATCACCTGGCCTCTAGCATGTTGGGCACGAAGCCATTATGTGCCCTAGTTGTTTGTAGGAGTAGCATACATTTTCTCTCCTAAGCATTCTCCACCATGATCCTTTCCACACCTTAAGCATCTTCTTGTCCTATGAAAACTTAAATTTTGCACCTGCTTCCATTTCCAAGAGGAAGTCTTCACCTTTAACTTGTTCGCATCCTTCAACCTCACCCTTCAATAAGTGGGCAACAAATGTCACTTCTGGCTCTTTAGTGCAATGCACTTTTTCAAATTCATTTTTCATCTTCTCAAGCGAAGCTCGAGCCTCAGTAGGATTGTGGCTTCCTTTAAATGTTGGGGGTTTCAGCTTGAGGAAGTCATAGATAGTTTTGTTAGCAATTTGGTTTCCATCCTTTTGTAATTTCATTTGTTGGACAAGATCATGGGTGGTTGTTGCATGTAGTTGGACTACTTGGAATACTTGTTACCAAGGTTCTGTAGCAGGTGGTGGAGGTGGAGGCACATTGTCCTCTAGTGGAGCATTTACCCTTGGCCTTGATACTATCCTAAATCCCTCTGCCATAATTTTGCATACCACCCACAAAATACTAAGTTGACAAGACTTAATATTTGATGAAATGATGCTTAGAACATATAGTAAAAAGGAAGATTATCCTAATTCCTAACCCAATACCCACAGTCAAATTGGTTCGACTAGCTATGATAGAAAAATGTAAATATCATCACCATGTATCTAGAATATGGTAATTAATACATATATTTTGATTAAACAACATAAGTCATATAGTATCTTACAAAGTACAATTAGCAAAATAAATTGTAACTACAAATTTATAGTTTATAATCATCCTTTGAAGTACCAAAATTACATCAGCTACTACTTTTTAAAACAAAATATAACTACTAAGTGTTATCATCTAATTCTGACTCCAACCTTACTTCATTTCCTCGGCTATAATACATAAGAAAATAACGGTGAGATAATAATCTCAATGAGCTTTTAAAGAAGGGAGTGGCAGTTTGAAATAGTTTTCTCAAAAAATAATGAAAACAACAAAAATATGAATTGCTTAATATTAGCCCTAAGCAATTTTTTTTTTAAAATTTGTCCTTTTTTCTTTAAATCGGACAAAGAGCATTCTCTTTCTTTTCTTGATTTACCAAAGCTTTTTGGTATTCATTTCCTTTTTAGTTAAGGAAAAACTTATTGATATTCATTTCATTTTTAAAGAAAGCTCCTCCAATAACTCAGATTGAGTAACCTAGATGGTTGAATTCTTTTGCATAACTGGTCTGAAAATGACCCTAATTGGCATCCCAATTATTTTACCTTTACCCATTGTTTCACGCATTAAACAATGTTAAAATGTCCCACCGTATTGTTTGACTATGCATGTCATAACATCATATTTGAAGTGCATATGTAGTGTCATGTGTAACACTCGATATTTTATAATAAACTATTTTATTAATTAAATAAGATTTTAGATAATTAATTTGGTTCTAAGATTATTTTAGAATATATGTTGATTATTTTTATGATTAATTTTCTTTATATGTGTATTTTCTTTTATGTGTTTATCTTGTACATATTTCACTAAATGAGGGATATAAATAATAAATATTATATTTTGTTATTTTATATATTTTTCTAAAAATAATAGTATTTTAGTGTAAATATTTTAAAGAATAAGATTTTAGATGATATTACGTGTATATGTGCATTCGTAATTAAAGTGATCTTTTCTTGTATATTTGACTAATGTTAAGTATGCACATATTTATATTTTAAATATTTCTAAGTATCTCCTATTTTAGTTATTTATTTTATAAATAATTATCTTGGGATAGTGGTAATGTGTTTAATTTCCTTTATTTTTATATATTTGTTACGATATTGTGACTTTATATATATTTATCATGATTTTATAATTATTATAAAGTGTTGATGTATTTCATAATTTCAACTATTCTTTAACGATGGTAATCTTTGAAGTTGAGTATTCGGAATAATGAGTATTATTGTAGTGATTATTTTGAATATAAGAGTTTTGATTATTAATGTATTTTAAAAGATTAATTATTTTATTTTATAAAATATTAGTTTGAAATATTAATAATATTTTAGTAATTAGATTGTGTTTAAAAGTGTTAAAAAAATTAGTTTTTATCATTGTTGGTTTATTTAAAATAAAAAATAAAAGAAATGAGTCAAATGTATTTTATAGATTAAGCTCATATGCAAGAGTAAAACCTAATTAAATAATAATAGACAAAATATTTAATTGAAATCGAAAAGAAAGAAAAGCATGAGAAACAGAAAAAAGAAGGACATGCCAGAAAGATAAGGAGTCCGCACATTGAGAGGAATAGAAGAGTATTAATACCGACCATTGATAACCATCCCATAAAACTTCCTCCGTTTTTGTCTAAATTTCAATATATTATTCCATTTTCTCTATAAAATAATTGACTTATTTGTTTATAGAAGTCGTTATTTTGTACCCTTCTTCCTTACCGTAACTCCGATTTGAGTGAAATCAATGCCAAATTGATCGAGTGAAAAATGACTATCTTATCGATTAATTAGTTTTATGATTTATGGTAAGTTTCCTTGACCCAATTTTGAAATTGAGATTTTAGGGTGTGCTCTCATATTTTATTTTGTCGTTTACCCATAAAAAGTTGAGTTAGATCGAATGAATGACAAGGAGTCAAAGAACAAAGGTTTTTCGGTTGTGGCCTCGTACTCGCATATGAAAGTGTAGAAATTAGGTAAGGGGTGAGAGAGAGTTTGAATTCATGAGGATAATATATTGTGAGATGAACGGGAAAACCGTATTTTCCAACAATTCATTTGGGGTTCGCTACGTACGGCAGTAGTCCTTTGAGGGATAAATTAATTATTGTGCAAATATAGAAATTGTGAGATTAAAATGGTGAATACAAATATTTCTAAGGTGTTGATTGATTTAATTTCTTTAAATGTGTGGTATTTGATATTATTGTGATATTGGACGTCGAATGAATTTTATGTATATCTTTGATTAGATGAGTTTATCTGATGTGATAATAAAAGATAGATGCATTGTGATAATTTTATGTGATGATGATGTATGACTAATAATTGTGATGTTATAAATTTGTGATAAGTTTATTTGATGATGTATGATTGATTATAGTGATGTTATAAATTTGTGATAAGTTTATGTGATGATGATGATGTATGATTAATGATAGCAATGTTATAAATTTGTGATGAGAATAATGAAGTAAGCCTATAGTTGACGAAATGGCAGTGATTCCAATTTGTGTTTGAGATGACGGTCTTAATGGAGTATCATAGACCAACAAGGGGATACATATTCATAATTTTTGAAGTGGTGTTTATTTTGTCATCATAAAGGTAGGGCCTGACAAACCTAGTGATTTCGGGGAACTACAACTGAATTAAACTTGATTGTGGCAGTCTACTATTGAGCCTTAAGGCAAGATTGTTAGACCTTAGAGGTATTTTGGTGGGGAATGTCTAGGTAACTTGCAGGTAGAACTCCAAATGTTGGGAGCTACCACACAACACATGTATACCTCGACTGTCGCATATATGTATCTCGGGTTGAATTGAGGGGATCTATGAGGACATGACCAATTTGAATTGTCTGTCCACTAGGGTGGTGGCATAGTATCAAGCCTCCTAACCAAATACTTTAGAGTTAGAATTGTATCAAATTATGAAGTAGAGTCTAAACTCATGCATAGCATTGCATTTCCTTGTGATTGTTTTGTTATGATTGACATGTTTCGAACGTAGTAATAGTTTCTCTTAGATGATTTGATGCATATTATAATGAGGTAATTATTTTACTTGGGTGACTTTGATGTTATAATATGGTACTATTTGCTTGAATATTTTGATATATCGTAATGTGATTATGATATGGTCTACTATGATTTTTTTTTTGTGTGTGTTTTTCATACTTATATTATACTATCAACAAGATTTCAAAACTCACCTTCTTCGTTGTTTGTGTTTGATTGGTTTGGCCCTACGTTTGCGAAATCGTAGTTATAACATGTTACTAAGTCTTGAAGTTCAAATTTGGGAGAAATCCCACTTTGATAGGTGATACCAGGAATAAAAGTTGTAATTTGAATCTCACATTTATTTATTTAGTTAGAAACTACATTTGGCACAAAAACCTTATAAGTACTAGTAAGTTTTCAGAATTAATTAAGAAATTATAATTAAATCAAGTTTATGAAGATTCCCTGTTATATAGTTGGAAAACGTTTAAAGTGTTCCTTTGAATCTTGAGAAATGTGATACACTAAATAACTTGTAAAAGTTTATTTTTTCTCTGAAAGAGTTTTTATTTATCCACTACGAATTTTGTTCAAAAAATCTAGTATAAATTATTAAATATGTTATTTTGGAGTTTAAGGTGTCACATCATGTATGCAACGTGTACATTATGCAATGAATATATAGTAACATGTACGCAATGCATATTTAATCAACACATCTAATGCAACAGCTAAATCAATCTCAACATATATAACTAGAAGATAAATTAACTTCAAACAATTCACCATAGAACGTCCTTATTGCTTGATCGTTTAATTGAATCGTTTAATTGAATCATTCATTTACTACACATTCTGATCAAAGAAATTTCGATCAGAGGCAACATGATCAAACTCTATCTGAGGCAGCATGATCATAGGGAGAGTTAGAGGAAGTATGAATAGAGGCAAACTTTGAGGAAGCAAGATTATAGGCAGAGTAAAAGGAAACATTATCATAGGCAAACTTTGAGGAAGCATGACTAGAGGCAGAAGAAACAAAATAATTAGAGGCAACCAACAGAATATGTTTACACGACAGGTGTATCAATTTGCAAACTAACAATTTACCCTCATTTCTTCAGTCATTAAAACAATATAATCACTCACACAACATATGAAAAATGAATGGATGTAGAAAAACTATGTGCAGACTTCAACATTTTCTATATGCTAAACCTCAATTTTTCCTTCAGTCTCAGTTTTCTAAGTATCCCATCATTTTAAACGAATGAATCAATTCGAATAAACAAAGTATAACCAAAAAACGAACCTAGAAAACCCACATGCAAGATGTGAAACAGTTCTAGCAAAAGAACTCACAATTTTTTCTATGAATAATCCCCTTCAACTCGAGCTGAATTATGGAAGAGACCTACTATATCAGCTCTCCATTTCTCCAGTCTCTTGTTTCATGTGACATCTTTATGGTTTTCCTCTTTTCTCTTTATCTCCTTTTAGTATTATACTTCGTTGATTTTTGGAGTTTGAGAGAAGGAAATATATATGCAAGGGTTGTTATGAAGATAGAGGATTGTAGAAGATTGATGTTTTTGAAATAATTTGGAAGGAGGAGAAAATGGAGGAATGGAGAGGACAATGAATAGTAACGAGTGTTGGTGTTTTTTCCAGGCTGTTTTTGGGAGTGTGTAACTGCAATGAAAGAAATGAAAATGAAGGATAGTTAATACCAATGAGTGAAAGGGAACGAGAGAAAAAAGAAAAGTGGCATGCTCTCCCTTTGACACTTGGACCTTATTAGTACTACCACATTCCTATTTCTACTTTAACTTAAGTAAACTATTACTAAAAATAGAGTATTACAAATTTGAGTTTAGAACTATTTATCTAAAGTAGTAAGAGGGTTGTTATATTCTCTCCCCCTTAAAAAATTTTGGTCCTCCAATTTGACAATCTACCTATTGTACGAGATAAGAATACTCATTCATCATGTCATCTTTTGTTTCCTAGGGTGCTTCCTCGGGTGATGATCCTCCCAAAAAACATTTACTAAGGGAATGGTCTTATTCTTTAATTCCGTCAGGCTTCTATCAATGATCTAAGTTGGTACATGATTGTAAGTAAGATTTGGGTTAACTTGAAGAGATTCATGACTCAAGATCTTAGAAGGGTCTGGGATATATTTCTTGAGTTGAGAGACATGAAAAATATCATGTAAACCTGACAAACAAGGTAGTAAGGCTTATTTATAGGTTGTGCAATCTATCTTCAATATAACATGAAAGAGTCCAACAAACAAGGGTTTAGTTTCTTGACTTTTAACACCCTTCCAATGCCAACAGTGGGGGTAACCTAAGGAATACATGGTCACCTTCATCAAATTATAGGGGTCTCCTTCTATAATCATAGTACTATATAGCAAGCGCATAGAATAAAATGGTTTTTCTCCCTTTACCCCTTTTTCTAAGACACATGTGAGAATGAAAATTATTCTATGAACATGAGCAAAAAATCAACGTGTCTTTTGTGGGTTGAGAGATGGCTAATTTATAAATAGTATCATGTAATCTGAGACGTATATCATGTATCAATATCAATGGATAATTTATTTAATATTTAGTGGTTATTAACCTTTGACTTTTCAATTACTAGCTCTTAATATTTAGTGGTTACTATAACTTTTGTATTTTCAATTGCTATCTCTTAATAATTAGTGTTTATTATAATTTATTTTCGATCAATAATTTGAAAGGTTGTCAACCGATAAAATACCAACAAAGTATGCAAGAATTTAATATTCCCATAAAAAGTGTGCATTGTTATTAAATTTGCATGTTAATCTGCGGGTCATATTTTTTATGATAAATATTTTTAATGCAAAACAAATCAAAATATTTTAATGCATTTTTTATTTATTTTTATTAATATATTTTAATGCGTTTTTATTTATTTTTTATAAATATACTTTAATGCAAAACAAATCAAAATATTTTTTATTTATTTTTATTAATACATTTTTGAAGCATCAATCAACTATCAAGTTAAAATTGATTTTTTTAAATTGATTTTCGTAAATATATAAAAAAACTGAAGACCATAAGGACAATTAAAGGTAATACAATGCAATAAAATTTATGCAAAAGAGTGCTTACTATTTTTCGGTACCCTTTTAGAAGTTTACTTGATCTAAATAAGAATAAGTTATATACCATTCTTGCAAATCAAGACTTAAGCATGGCTTGCCAGTGCCTTTACTATATCCTTTATCGCCATTGACTGCCACTTCTTTACCAATAGAAACGTTGACTGATCGTTGACCAGTAGAAATTGGAGCAATAATAGCTGGAGCAGAACTTGAACACTTCGCTAGAATAAAAAAATAGTATAATTCTCAATCAATTCATTCCAGATCAGTTCAAAAGAAGTTCAAAGTCTACCTAATTAGTTCTACCTTAAAGAATAGGAAAACCCAAATATGTATAGAAAGTCGAAGTAGAATCAATGCTAGTAATGGAAGCATATCAATTTTTCTTAGCAATAGGAACTCTTTGAAAATCGAAGGATCTGGATTTGAGCACAATGACATTGAGATCCGAAGCAATGCTAAAATTATCCATAATGTTAGCAACAATTCTTCCTTGAGAAGTTTTAGCTTTAAAAAATAGAAGGACATTATTGGCAAAAGAAAAAAAAACAGGTGAGATAAAAGGGGATCATATGTTGATACTTGAATCGGATACCATTTTATCTATTAAACTACTTTATTAATGGCTAATTATAACATCCCCATATAAATCACAAACAGATAAGGGGAAAGAGGATCTCCTTGGCGCAAACCCCTTATAGGATAAAAAGAAAGAAGTATTTTACCATTCCATTAGATAGACGGGGAATATAAATCAATGCAATGAATTATACGTTGCAAAGTAATGTTGGTGAACACAAAATCTTGTAAACAATTTTCAAGAAAACTCCAGTGCACATGATCATAAGCTTTTTCTAAGCAAGTTTAGTAAGTTACATCCTTCTTTTTTTTTTTTTTTTTTGACATTATCATATTATGAACCACCTTTTTAAGAATAATAACATTATTTGCAGTGCCTCAACTTGGTTATCATGACCTAAAGTTTCGAGTGTTTCTCAAGTTTAATGGAATCATATGTTGATACTTAAAGCGACTACCATTTTCTCTCTTGAACTACTTTATTGATGGTCAATTATAACATCTCCATATAAATCACAAACAGATAAGGGGAAAGAGGATCTCCTTGGTGCAAACCCCTTATAGGATAAAAAGAAAGAAGTATTTTACCATTCCATTAGATAGACGGGTGTTGGGAAAACCAGAGATAATTAGCGATAATTATCTTAATAATGCGGAATATTTTTTTCCCCACCTGTGCAGATAAATGGCCAAACAGAAAATACAATTCCACAGAGCAAAAATAATTGGCAGAAAATTAAATATGAGACAAATGCAATTTTTAACGTGGAAAATTTCCCTCAAATTGAGAGAATAAAAATCACGGGACCTAGTCCAGTAAAACTTCCACTATAATAATTAATGGGTACACCAGAGTCTTCCTAATAACAATAGGGAACACCAATCAACAATAACAACCTTATAACAACCTTCCACTAAAGCGGGTATGCCAAAGTAACTCTTAGAGAAGATAAAACTACTCAAACTGTATATTAAAATAACAAACTCAGTGGTAGAAATAACATACTAAATTTGTAGATCAAACGGAGCAAGTTTGCTACACTTATTACCACCACCGGAACCAAACCTTATTTTTATTCTCTGGCAGTCGTACTCTTTCGTTCTTCTAATTCTTAGGATTTCTAAATCCCTTTTATTTCCTTCACGTGGGCCTAGCCCAATAATACAATTTTTTTTCTTTCTTTTATTTTAATAATAATAATACTAATAATAATACTAATACTAATAAAACTAGTGGGTTCCACTTGGGGAGTGAATCCACCCAACAAATCTCCCCCTCACGACTCAAGTGGGAAGGTACTGCTCAACCATGCTAGCTTTCTTTCTACAGCATATCATCTTCGACAGAGGCAATGTCTTCGTCATCATATTTGAACCATTCTCATCAGTATGAATCTTCTCAATTAAAAATGACTTCATTTCGAGTGCATCTTGTATCCAATGATACTGCACTTCAATATGCTTCGACTTTGCATGAAAAGTCGAATTCTTGTTGAGATGGATTGCACTCTGACTGTCACAGGATAACACAAACTTGTCTTGCTTGAGGCCTAACTCATGTAGGAATTTCTTCATCCACAAGAGTTCTTTGGAAGCTTCAGTTGCTACAATGTACTCAGCTTCAATAGTGGACAAAGCAACAGATTTTTGTAGTCTTGATTGCCAAGGCACAACTCTCCCTGCAAAAGTCATCGTATAACCAGAAGTAGCTTTTCTAGAATCAAGATCACTTGCCATATCTACATCTGTGTAGCCATCCAACACAGGTTCATCACCTCCATAGCATAAACACACTTTGGAAGTGCCTTTGAGGTATATGAGAATCCACTTCACTGCTTTCCAATGATCTTTACCAGGGTTAGAGAGAAATCGACTAACAACTCCAACTGCATGAGCAATATCTGGCCTTGTGCAAACCATAGCATACATCAAACTACCAACTGCGGATGCATAAGGAACCTTCTTCATCTCTTCTTTGTCTTTCTCACTTGTAGGACATTTATCAGAATTCAATTTAAAATGAGTAGCAAGTGGAGTACTAACAGGTTTGCAATTGCTCATGTTAAACCTCTCTAACACCTTCTCAATATAATTGTGTTGAGACAACCACAATTTACTTTGAGGTATATGAGAATCCACTTCACTGCTTTCCAATGATCTTTACCAGGGTTAGAGAGAAATCGACTAACAACTCCAACTGCATGAGCAATATCTGGCCTTGTGCAAACCATAGCATACATCAAACTACCAATTGCGGATGCATAAGGAACCTTCTTCATCTCTTCTTTGTCTTTCTCACTTGTAGGACATTTATCAGAATTCAATTTAAAATGAGTAGCAAGTGGAGTACTAACAGGTTTGCAATTGCTCATGTTAAACCTCTCTAACACCTTCTCAATATAATTGTGTTGAAACAACCACAATTTATTATTCTTCTTGTCACGAGTAATTCTCATACCCATAATTTGCTTTGCAGGACCTAAGTCTTTCATTGCAAAAGACTTGTTCAAATCTTTCTTTAAAGATTGAATCTTCTTAGTGTCATGACCAACAATCAACATGTCATCCACATATAATAAGAGAATAATATAATCACCATCAGAGAATTTCTTAATAAACACACAATGGTCAGAAGTAGTTTTACCATACCCATGTTTCTCCATGAAAGAATCAAATTTCTTGTACCATTGTCGAGGTGCTTGTTTGAGCCCATACAAATTTTTCTTCAATTTACACACAAGTTGTTCTTTACCTTTGACTTCAAAACCCTCTGGTTGCTCCATATAGATCTCTTCCTCCAAATCACCATGAAGGAATGCAGTTTTCACATCAAGTTGTTCAACTTCTAGGTTTAAACTAGCTGTTAACCCAAGCACAAACTCGGATAGAGGACATCTTCACCACAGTTGAAAAAATTTCATCAAAGTCAATACCTTTTCTCTGATTAAAATCTTTAACAACCAATCTTGCTTTGTATCTTGGTTGAGAACTATTCTCTTCTGCGTTTATCTTGTATACCCATTTGTTCTTGAGTGCTTTTCTACCATTAGGCAACTTTACCAAATCAAATGTGTGATTCTCATGCAAGGAATTCATCTCTTCTTGCATGGCCTTTAACCACTTTTCTTTATCAACATTTGTAATAGCTTCTTGATAATACTCTAGCTCTCCACTATCAGTGATCATCACATACTCATGTGGAGGATATCTTTGAGAAGGTTGATGTTCTCTAGTAGATCTTCTCAACTCAAACTCGACTGGTGGCTCAACTGGAACCTGCTAATCATGGTGAGGCACATGATCATCAGTTACATTCTCATCATCTACCTGCATATCTCCCCCATCAACAAAGGTTTCTATAGGGGGCTTAGGCGCAACATTTTCAATGTAACTTCTGGAATTTGGTTTCTGTTTTTCAGCTTTATCAAAATCTTTAATAGTCTGGTCTTCAAGAAATATCACATCTCGACTTCTGATAATTTTCTTGTCAACCGGATCCCACAATCTATAACCAAATTCTTCATCACCATAACCGACGAATATACACTGTTTGGATTTACTATCAAGCTTGGAACGTGAACAAAACATCTGCAACCAAAAACTCTCAAATGACGGTAAAAGACATATTTCCCTGTCCACACTCTATTTGGAACATCACCATCAAGTGGAATAGAAGGAGAAAGATTGATCAAATCCATTGCAGTTTTCATTGCTTCACCCCAAAAGGATTTCGATAATTTTGCATGAGAGAACATACAATTGATTCTGTCATTAATCGTACGATTCATTCTCTCTACAACACCATTATGCTAAGGTGTCTTTGGAACTATTTTCTCATACCTGATTCCATGTTCTCTACAATACTCCTCAAATGGACCTATGTATTCACCACCGTTATCTGATCGAACACATTTCAATTTCCTTCCCTTTTCTCTTTCAACACTTGCATGAAAATGTTTGAAGAAAATGTTCAAAGGAAATGCCCACTCTTTTCTAGAGTGGTCGTCAATAAAAGTAACAAAATATGATGCACCACCAAGAGATTTACTATCCATCATACAAATATCAGTATGAACTAAATCAATAATATTTTGCCTCCTATGAGGACCAGTATTATGAAAAGAAACTCTATGTTGTTTTCCAACAAAACAATGAGTGCAAGTTTTTAGAAACGTACTTTTCACAAGAAGGAAAATTTTCTTCACAAGTATGTTGAGTCCTTTCTCACTCAAGTGACCGAGGCGCATATGTCATAAATCAGAAGATGCATCTTCAATTGCATTCACTTCTTCCTTGCATAACTTTGTAGGCATCCTATACAAAGAAGTGGAACTTTGCTCCTTTGCAACCACAAGGGACCCTTTGGTGATTTTACATATACCACCACCACCAAAGTAAGTGTGATAACCCTCAATATCCAAGGCTTTCACCGAAATCAAATTGAGACAAATATTAGGTACATGTCTAACATTCTTCAATTGAAGCTTGCAACCAATCCCAGTTTCAACCAAAACATCTCCCATATTGATAATTTTACATACTCCTTCATCTCCCATTTTTACCATGCCAAAATCACCAGCACTGTAAGATGAGAAGAAATCATACCTAGGAGTAACATGATATGAGACACCCGAATCAATAATCCAAGTTGAATCCT
>NC_021165.2:41713158-41741621 GCF_000331145.2 Cicer arietinum
GCAATTTCTTTTTATGTGACCCGTTTTGCCAGAATGATAGCATATCACTTCTTTTCTAGTCCTCCACTTGCTTCTTGACTTGCTACGACTTTCAGAGTTGTCGTGTCTATGGAAGTTTCTAGATTGACTTCTCTCCCGTGACTTTGTAACTAGTACTTCTGACTTTGAGGAAGAACCAATCAAACCACGTTCCTTTCTTTGAGCTTCTTCATTCAACATGCTCTCTTTAACTGTTGACATTTTCAACTTTCCACTTGGAGCTGAATTGGTCAACGTCACAACAACGACTTCCCAATTATCAGGCAAGGAACTCAACAATAACAACACTTGCAACTCATCATCTAATTTAATTTCTGCAGTTGTCAACTGATTCACTGTATTCTGAAAAATAATCATATGCTCTGAATCAAGAATGCTTTATTTTGCACATTCTTTCGTTCATACAACTCTTTTAATTTTTCCCATATCTTGTTAGCATCTATTTCAGTTTCAACATGTGGATACACACTAAGATCCAACCACTGCATGATCAACGCCACTGCCTTTCTATTTATCTTCTTCCAGTCAGCGACAGATTTATTTGCGGGTTTAGCAGTGTCACCCTCAATAGGATCATACAAATCTTTATTGTATAACATGTCTTCGATGAGAGTCTTCCAAAGTGTATAACTAGAGGAGTTGAGTTTAATCATATTGGGACCTTTATTTTCCTCCTCCATTTAAATGCACAAATCAAATAACCAAGCTCTAGATACCACTTTGTTGGGAAAAACCAGTGATAATTAGCGATAACTATCTCAATAATGCAAAATATTTTTTCCCCCACCTGTGCAGATAAATGGCCAAACAGAAAATACAATTCCACAGAGCAAAAATAATTGGCAGAAAATTAAATATGAGACAAACACAATTTTTAACATGGAAAACTTCCCTCAAATTGAGAGAATAAAAACCACGGGACCTAGTCCAGTAAAGCTTTCACTATAATAATTAATGGTACACCAGAGTCTTCCTAATAACAATAGGGAACATCAATCAACAATAACAACCTTCCACTAAAGTGGGTATGCCAAAGTAACTCTCAGAGAAGATAAAACTACTCAAACTGTATATTAAAATAACAAACTCAGTGGTAGAAATAACATACTAAATTTGTAGATCAAATGGAGCAAGTTTGCTACACACCTGTTACCACCACCAGAACCAAACCCTTATTTTTCTTCTCTAGCAGTCGTTCTCTTTCGTTCTACTAATCTTTAGGATTTCTAAATCCCTTTTATTTCCTTCACGTGGGCCTAGCCCAATAATAAGAGTCTTCCTAATAACAATAGGGAACATCAATCAACAATAACAACCTTCCACTAAAGTGGGTATGCCAAAGTAACTCTCAGAGAAGATAAAACTACTCAAACTGTATATTAAAATAACAAACTCAGTGGTAGAAATAACATACTAAATTTGTATATGAAATTGAGCAAGTTTGCTACACACCTGTTACCACCACCGGAACCAAACCCTTATTTTTCTTCTCTGGCAGTCGTTCTCTTTCGTTCTTCTAATTCTTAGGATTTCTAAATCCCTTTTATTTCCTTCACGTGGGCCTAGCCCAATAATATAATTTTTTTTCTTTCTTTTATTTCAATAATAATAATACTAATAATAATACTAATACTAATAAAACTAGTGGATTCCACTTGGGGAGTGAATCCACCCAACAACGGGGAATATAATTTAATGCAATGATATATACGTTGCAAAGTAATGTTGGTGAACCCAAAATCTTGTAAACAATTTTCAAGAAAACTCCAGTGCACATGATCATAAGCTTTTTCTATGCAAGTTTTGTAAGCTACATCCTTCTTTTTCTTTTTTTTTTGTTGACATTATCATATTATGAACCACCTTTTTAAGAATAATAACATTATTTGCAGTGCCTCAACTTGGTTATCATGACCTAAAATTTCGAATGTTTTTCGAGTTTAATGGAATCACCACCAAAGTTTATTTTAAAATAGGAAAAAATATTGGAAAACCATTAAAAATGAAAAATGGGCTTTGAAACCAAAGATTAAGTTTAGAAGTCGATTATGTGTAAGGACGGTAGTAGCACCCTACGACATTTGTTAAAATACGATTACCTATAATTAATGATGCAAAATAAAAAAAAAAACATATATATATCTATATATATATATTTATATATTTCTCCTTTTTAAAATGGAAATATAATCCTTTTATAATCTAATGATAAAAGTATATTAAAAATATAAAGGAAAAAAGAAAACTTGACAAGAGGGCGATATTGCTCTACATATCTTCCGATACGATGGAGAAATTAAAACTACGTAGTTCTTGGATAGAAAATAAGGACGTCTTGATTGCTTTTAAAGAAAATCTATTTGGTTACAATAAAATGATTGGATAAAAAGAAATTATTAATTTAATGAAAGAAAGGAAAATCTTGAGTCTGATAAATTGATTTTAATGAGAATGATTGGTTATTTATTTGGATTTGGTTAAGAAAGTTTAATATCACAATATTGTCACAACTTAGACGTCTTAAACTATTACTGACAAGACGTCGCATCTTAGTCGATTATATTTTATTTAAAAGATAATTATTACTTAGAGCTTTAGATCATCAAGTTGTCGTAACTCAGACGTCTTAAAACTAAGTTTGGCAAAATATAACACTCCAACCAATCTTTTTAGCCACGTTGATTTTGAATAATATGTATTTTCATTTTATTAAAGATGATAATGATAAACCTAAGAATAAATTTTGAATGCCTACAATTTCAATAGTGGTTGATGTTGGTTGTACTTAGCCCATTATTTAATAAAAGAATAAAATGACTATTATTATAACACAAAAGAATAAAACAGAAAGAATTGAATAAAAAATTTTAACAAAACTAAATGCTTATTTATGGTAAAACAAAATTCAGATTAAAGGTATAACATTAAACAAAACTAAAATTGTTACAGAGATGAGTGTAGAAATAGTTGCCACACAAGTTGAATATTTGTTATATTCTTTAATTTTTCTTCCTAAAACAACTAACAACAACTCTTACTAGCTTAAAAAAATGGAAACTGAAAACCCTAAAACTCCCTCCTTTTGATTTTTTTTTTTTTTTGCTCTCAATTTATAAACTAAAATGATGAATCCTTGTATCCATGAGATAAAATTGAGTTATGAATTATTGCTTGTTTTTGCAGAAAAATTGGATTTGTTAAGCTAAGTCTTGAAAAAAAAAAAAAGAATACATTTTTAATTGCTTGTATGCATGATAAAACTTGTAGCCATTTTAGGAAAAATAGAAAAAGCAAAAGGAGCTAAAAAAAGGGCTGGAAAGATGGCGTGGACACAAGGAAAAATTTCAGTTGTTTTAGGAAGAAAAAAAAAATCAAAAGGGGCTAAAAAAGGGTAGAACTAGAGGCAGAACTAGAACTAAAGGGAAAAACATAACCAGCGGAAACCAGAACTAGAACCAAAGGAAAAACTAGAGGTAGAACCAGAACTAGAGGGAAAACCAGAACCAAAACTAAAGGCCTAACCAGAACCAAAAGGAATTAAAACCAAACAGAGAACAATAACTAAAGGAAGAACCACAACAAGAGAGAGAGGAAGACCTATAGGTAGAAACCGAACCAGATCCAGAGGCAAAAATAGAACCATAAGGAGAACCAAAAACAAAGGTAACTAGAACTAGAGGTAGAACAAGAGCTAGAGGCAAAACTAGAACCAGAAGTCGAGCCATAACTAGAGGGAACAAGAACCAGAGGAAAAACCAGAACCAGAAGCCGAGCCAAAACTAGAGGGGTCCAGAACCAGAGGGAGAACTAGAAAGTAGAGGGAGAACAAGAACCAAAGGGAACTAGAGGAAGAACCAAAACCAGAGGGAACCAAAACCATAGGGAGAACCAGAACCAGAATTAAAAGTAAAAACGAAACCAGAACCAGAGGGAACCATTTTTTAGGAAAATATTAATTGTGGAAAATATTAAAATAAAACATATGACTTTTTTTTTATTGACCGAACAAAATTGTGGTACTACAGTTGCTTCTATTTAATTATTTTCTTACAAGAAAATATGAATGACAACAGTTTTCATATTATCGTTGTAAAATATTAGTAAATATAAGGACATAAATTTTGTTTGTCAAGATAAATGCGAAAGTAGGTAAATTGATAATGCCATAACAGATAAATTGTGAAAGTAGGATAACTTTTAATGCAAGAGTATGTGAAATGCAAAGGCACATAAATTTTTAAAGAGAAAATGATGCAATGTTTTTTCTGATGTTTTTGATGTGCAATAAATGAATAATCTAAACAAATAATCAAAAATGAAAACAAATCATCTTCAAATTGGTTACCGACTCGTAGATCGATAGGAATGAAAATTGATCATTTTCATATTGGTTACCGAAGCGTAGATTGATAGGAATAAAAATTGATCATCTTCAGATTTGTTACCAATGTGTAGATGGATAGGAATGAAACGATTATCCTCCTTCACTTTTATACACCCATATATCTTTAGAATCTCCCGGATTCTCGTGTATATATTTTTCAAGCGTCAAAGTACTTGAAATATTTTTTATATTTTCACATATTTCAAATTCCAACATTTATTATCTTTAAACAACATTTTAAAGTGCTAGAACTATTTTAGAAATAGGTGTAATGTGCAACACCAAATTTAGAACTATTAAGGTAGGGGTTACAATGTACATATGATTTTGTTTAGCTCTAGTTGGAGGGATGACAAACATTAGTCATTCTTGTAATTTAAAACTCCCATCGGTCAGCTTCCAAGAATAATAATTGTCCCAGTTTGGACTCCTTGAACCCTTTTTTATTTATTATTATCCCTAACTTTTGCATGGATCGCTATTCATAGTTTTTAATCCATCGGGATGCTCTAATTTTTGGATAGGTCGTTTTTTCAGGTTTTCAACCTAGCGAGCTCATTTTTCAATCATTTGTTTTTTTTTTTTTTTTTTGTGTTTGGTTCAAGCGTCATATTTGTTGGTTGCTTCTAAATTTACTGAAATAGAAAACTCTTCTCCATCCATCTCTCTGAGTATTAGAGCTCCTCCAGAAAAAGTCTTTTTCACGACATATGGCCCCCTTCTTGAAATTTTTGAGAACAAACTTTGTTCGCATAGGCCTTTTTAAGTGTATTTTGATATAGTTGACCATGACACAAAGTTATCATCGTTTTTTCTTTTATGAGAATCAATTCGTCAAATCGTGATTGAGCCCTCTATGCCTCTTCTAGTTTTGTTTCCATCAAGACTCTAATAGAGGGAATTTCAACTTCAATGGAAAATACCATTTCCATTCTATATATCAATGAGAAAGGAGTTGCCCTTGTTGAGGTGCAGACATATGTTCTATAACAATGTAATGCCAAGGGAAGCATTTCATGTCAATCTTTATATGTCGCTAGCCTTTTTGTATGGTTTTCTTGATATTCTTATTAGCTGCTTTTACAGCCTCATTCATTTTCGACTAATATATCAAAGAATTATGGTCCTAAATTTTTAAACTATCACACAACTCCTTCATCATTTTATTATTCATATTGGTAGTGTTAATAATCTTATTTTGCAAGTAATAGTAGCAAACCCTTCATATTTTTCTTACCATTGCATGCCTATTTGCATGATTTCTAAAAGAATCCCTCATGAACCACTTGAATGGTTTTCTCTGCTTCCATTTTATCCACACATCTAAGAAGAACCATATCATGATTTCTCTTATTAAGCACATCACCATTTAAGAAGAAGTTCATTGATAGACTCTTCAAAACCCTCTTGCAGGTTCTCAATAATTTAAGAGGAATGATGTTTGGGATCTAGTTCCTAGACCATAGAAGAACATTATTGGAGCCAAATGGGTTTTCTGAAACAAGCTAAATGAAAAAGGTGAAGTGATCAGAAATAAGGCAAGACTTGTCGCACAAGGTAACAATCATCTAGAGGGCATTAATTATACTGAGACATTTGCTCCAGTGGCCAGATCAGAAGTTATTCGTATTCTACTTTCTTTTGCTGCAAATAATAAATTACATTATTTCAAATGGATGTTAAAAGTGCTTTTTCTAAATGGTTATATAAGTGAAGAAGTCTATGTTAAACAACTACCAGGTTTTGAAATTTCTGATTTTCCAAATCATGTTTTCAAACTTAAGAAATCTTTGTATGGTCTAAAACAAGCACCTAGGGCATGGTATGATAGACTTAGTAACTTCTTGCTTAAGAATAACTTTGAAAGAGGACAAGTAGATAATACATTTTTTAGAAAATTAATCGGAGATTACATTGTTATTATTCAAATTTATGTGGATGACATTATTTTTGGATCTACTAATGGCACTCTTTGTCAAGAATTTTCTGAATTGATGCATCTTGAATTTCAATTGAGTATGATGGGAGAACTTAAGTTCTTCTTAGGGATACAAATTTAGCAAAGTAAAAAGGAAATCTACATTCATCAAACTAAATATACAAAAGAGCTTCTTAAGAAGTTTAAGATGAGTGATTGCAAACCTATGGTTACACCCACTGCACCCAACTTGTTCACTTGAAAAAGATGATTCAGGCAAAAAAGTTGACCAAAAAACCTATAAAGGAATGATAGGATCCCTACTTTACCTTACCGCTTCCAGACCTGACATCACGTTTAGTGTATGTGCAAGATCTCAAGCTGACCCTAGAAAATCACATTTAACGGTTGTAAAGAGAATTCTTAGATACCTTAAAGGCCCTACCAACCTTACCTTGTTCTACAAGAAATCTACTAAGTACAAACTTAGTGGATACTGTGATTCGGATTATGCTGGAGATAAACTTTAGAGAAAGAGCACTAATGGCAACTGCACATTTTTAGGTGACAACTTAATATCTTGGTCAAGTAAGAGACAAAACACAATTGCAATGTCAACAGCAGAGGTTGAATACATTTCAGCAGCTGGTTGCAGTTCTCAACTACTTTGGATGAAACATCAACTTAAAGACTACAAAATTCTAGAATCCAACATTCCCATCTACTGTGACAACACTTCTGCAATTTGTCTAACCAAAAACCCTATCTTACATTGTAGAGTTAAACACATAGAGATTAAACACCACTTCATTAGGGACTTTGTTCAAAAATGGGTATTAAACATTCAATTTATAGACACTGAACACCAATGGACTAATATTTTCACCAAAACACTACTTGAAGATAGGTTTAACTTCAACAAGAAAAACTAAACCTTACCTTCATACCTGACCGATGTTGTGTTCACTTCAAATTAGTTTAGTTTTATACTAGTTATTACATTTTCTTGTATTATGTTATATTTATTTTATTAAAAAAAAAGGTGACTTAGTTTCACTTTCATGTCTTTTTGTGTGGTGACAAAAGGGGGAGAAAGGTAGTTGATAAAGTGGAGAGAAAATGATATTGATAAAAATTATTATAAAAAATACAAGTTTTTTCATCATTAAAAAGAGGGAGATTGTTGGAACCAAGTTGATTTTACATTTAGAGTTTTGATGTTAACAAAAGTATTTTATGAAAACAATATATTTGACTTCAAAGAGTATGAAAGAAGATTCATGTAATTGAAGAAAATCTAAAATAAGATTTGATTCAAAATTATAATTGATGAAAATCTCTAATAAGAATTGATTCAAATTTATAATTGAAGAAAATCTAAAATAAGATTTGATTCAAATTTATAATTGAAGAAAATCTTGGACCATTTTGAAAAGAAGATATGGTCAAAATTTAAAGAAGATTTGAAGAATATTTGATCAATATTTAATGAAGATTTGAAGAATATTTGATCAAAATTTAATAAAGATTTGAAGAATATTTGATCAATATTTAATGAAGGTTTGAAGATTATTTGATCAACGTTTAATGAAGATTTGAAGAATATTTGATCAACATTTAATGAAGATTTGAAGAATATTTGATCAGCATTTAATGAAGATTTAAAGAATATTTGATCAACATTTAATGAAGATTTGAAGAATATTTTATCAACATTTATTAAAGATTTAAAGAAGATTTGATCATAAATTGAAGAAGAGTTTATTTGAAGTATTTACAAACTCAATCTGAACAAGATACAATTCAAATTAAACAAGGACTAAATTGAAGCCCAAATTTTCACTATAAACAGACACTCAAGGCTGAAGGAGAAGATCATCGAAAAGCAGAAAAGAAGAACTCAAGCTCAAAGTTCTCAATTCATCTTAAAGATCAAAGAGAGAAACACTTGTTCAAGTAAGAAATGTTTTTTGAGTGTTCTTTTCTTATAGTGTGAGAGTTATTATTGTTATCAGCTTTGTTTGAAGCAACTACTCAAGGTTCAATCTACTCGGTTTTAATTCCTTACTCAATCTGGGGTTATCAGGTTGTTAGGAGAAGACTTGGCTTGTAGGGTCAAGGTGGTTAGTTCCTCAAAAGTTTGGGGTTGTCAAGCTGTTTGGGAAGACTGGCTTGGAGGGTTAAGTGCTTTGTAATTCGAGGTATTTGAATTAGTGGATGAAAGCCTTTTGAATGAAGGGATTGGATGTAGCCAAGTAAGTGGTGAACCAGGATAAAGCTATGCGTCAAATTATTTATGCTTCCGTTGTTTGCTGCTTCAGAATCTGATTGCTTCTTATCTAAGTAAGTTACCAAAACCAAACTAGTTTCTTTATTTATTTATAAATTATCAAAAAGTTATCAACTTCGGAAAACACAATTTAACCCTCCTTCTCGTGTTTGCATCTTCAGCACATCTTGACTGGTGTTTATTTTGAACATTCATGACAATGTAGCTAGAGCGTCGATAATTGGTTTATATCTCGAGGAATATGCTGAAAAGTGATTTTCTCAAAGTATTATGTCAATGTTTTGATATGTGTATGATATGAAATCAATTTGCAATCTCGAGTTTTCCAATCTCCTTTTTTCTGATGAATGACCATGGTTGATATTGTTTGTGCAATCAAAACATAATCTAGCCGTAAATGGAGTGAACTACTTCTCTGGGGAAATCAAAATGGCTATAGTTCCATGCCTTAATGCGTTAGAAGCACCATCAAACACCAACGTCCATTTTTCTTTATCAGATGTTTCAATCTCTTCAAATAAAGTCATTATGTCTTTATCGTGGAATTCACACTACATTGATTGATAATCTTCTATTGATTGTTGAGCCAAATACTCGGCCAATGTGCTTCCTTTGGTAGCCTTTTGTGTAACATATAGTAGGTCATACTCTAACAACAACATTTGCCAACTAGCAATCCTTCCAATAAAAGTAGGTTTCTCAAAAATGTACTTAATTATGTCCATTTTAGATACCAACCAAGTTGTATGACACAACATGTATTGCCTCAACCATCGAGCAAACCACGCTAATGCGTAACATGTTCGTTATAGCAGTCAATATCTTATTTTCAAACTGGTGTACGTTTTGCTCAAATAATAAATGGTGTGCTCCTTCAGACCATATTCATCATATTTCCCCAATACACAACTCATTTCCTTCTTATCATATTCAATGCCCAAATTGATCACCTCAACAAGTTCTTGACAGGGTTGGATCATCTTAGCTTCCTGTTCCATTAGCCTTTTTAGTTCTAGGGTAGGCTCACAATCATATTTGCAATCCTTATCAACGTGATAAATTGGGTGTTCAAAATTATAAGAAGGTGTTTTAGCATTGCTATTTTCAAAAGATTCAATATCGACTCTACATTATTTAAATTAAGAAGAAAAAAGAAAATATGAATAAAGATTTCCATTTCAAGAAAAATGAAAAGAAAAAAAGAAAGAATGGTCGAAGAATTAAAACATGCATTTTTTTATAATAAGCACTGAATTGAAATACATGTGCCCTAATTAGTTATCCTTATAGCCTTGGACAAAGAAAAAGGAGTTTAAATACATAATTAGTTTGAACATGAATTAACAAACACGAGAAACTCAATGATCGTCCAATTGTTGAGACTTGTATTTGGAGGACAATGGTACACCCATTTAAGGGTAACATCATCAAAATGATCTTCTACCACAACTACCATCTGGTCAGCATATATCATTCATGCACTTTGAAAAGTTTCTCAGATGTCACAAATATGAATCTTCTCTGAATTTGGTGCCCGATTTTCCAAACAAGCAATCTAGTTTTCCTTTTTTTCTATCACAATCTTTTCCTTACCAGCCGTGGTAGATACATATCCCAACCCATATTTATCATAATTCTCTAGTAATTCCAACAATTTACCCAATTAAAAAGAAGACCTCCTTCCAATATGAATTTAGTAGACATTAATGATGTGGTAGACAATTTTGGTTCCTTTAAGCGAGTCCCTTCACCCATGAAGGCAACATTTGTAATTTATAACGCTTGAAAGGAGTTCTCTATGGTTTCCTTCGCGTCATAGATGACTCACTATCACATCTTCTTCCCAAGATATTATTACCAGTTTATTGTTCACTATAAACTTTATCTTTTGATGGAGAGTGGACGTCACTACTCCAGCAGCATGAATCCATGGTCTCCCTAAAAGGCAATTGTACGCTTGTTTAATATCAATCACTTGGAAGGTTATCCCAAAGTTATGGGGTCAAATTTGAATCAGTACGTCAAAGTCACTGATAACTTGTCTCCTTGATCCATCAAACGCTTTCACCACCATAACTTTGAGCTTCATACATGCTCCATCTAAAAATAGTTTTGAGAATGTTGATTTCGTCATGACATTCAATGATGTAACATTGTCAACATGCACTCATGTGAGAATATGATCATGACACTTCATAAAGAATGTAGTGCTTTATTATGCCCTATCCCCTCAGTTGGTAATTCACCATCACTAAAACTCAAACAACTACTAACAGTGATGTTACCAACAACTCTATCAAATTGGTTGATGATGATATCGTGAGTACCATGAGCCTCATTTAAAACTTTCATCAGTTCCCTTATATGTGCTTCAAATTTCAATAACAAGGAAATAACAAATTTCTTATAAGGAGTTTGATTTAGCTAATTCACCACCTTATATTCACCTTGCTTGATAAACTTCATATATTCATTAGCTTCTTCTTAAGGCACTATCTTTTTTGCAAGTCTCATGTCCTTTTGTAGTATGATTTAGAGCTTCTTTCCCTTTTTATCATGACCTTTTCCTTTTTTAGGTTGCTTAGGAACGTAAACTCAACCAATCTAAGTCATCCCACCAATCTCTGAAATATTGGTGACATCAGTTTCTTTTTTTTCAGAGCAATCACTTGATTGATGATTGACCAAATGGGATGTGACATTAAAATTCCACAGTACCGCCTTGGTATTTTTATATGGAAAAGGAGTTGGTATTTGGAAAATTATTAGATTTGGCCCACTTGGAATTGGCTTAAGATCTTCTTTTCTATAAAGGATTTCCAATGGTCTTGGGAAAGATCTTTTATTTTCATCACACAACTCTATAGCCGACATATGATCATCGCCTTGTCCATCCATTCTTGAAGAAACTCCTTGAAATCTTCACAATCCTTTACGGAGCATGGACCATTTAGGTGAATACCATAAACATTAATCTCATTGTAATTCATCTTAATCAAATTTAACTTGCATAGCTCTGCAAAAATCACATTCATAGAGGTTTTCATATGTTTTATTTTCTCAATTTTACATTTGTCGATCCCATCTTCAATATCATTCATAGAGGGACTTGCATAGCCCGAAAAGGGATTATTCCCTACATTGAGACTATCTCCCTTGAAGGTAAGCCATTTTGGGAATGTCCTATAGATCTTGCATGGTACTTGCATTTTGCATTTGGGTTGTACCATTTTGGGAATGGTAGTTCCATGGATTTCATTGGTCTTAGGACTACCGTTGAATTTTGGAGTAGGTGAGGCAACAATTGGTTGTATGTCGCAAGAATCGGGTCAAAATGGGTTAGCTTCTTTTCTCAATTGACTAGTGGCTTGTACTGCTTCGGGCTTGGATTTTGGTTCCATTAGCTTTGTTTGGAAAATGTGACAGGTGGGGGTTGGACAATAAGTGGTTGATAATATGGTGGTCTTGAAGGGTGATAATTAGGGTATGGAGCTTGTTAGGTTGCAGGAACAAATGGATAAGATGTATAAGGAATTTGGGGTAACAATGGCTGAAAATTTGTAGGTCGATAAGAATTCATGGATGAAGAATAGGAGATCCCTGGATTCACCATTACAACATTAGCATCCCCTTCTTTCTTCTTTGTGGATCCCAACCGAGATTTCTTCACACTACTCGTTCCACATTCGATTTTTCCACTCTTCCTTCCACTTTCTACTCTTTCTCCTACCATAACCATATCATAAAAGTTTGATGACATACTCTCAATCATCCTACCATAGAATGGCGACTACAGAGTATTCATAAATATACCAATAATTTCTTTTTCATATAAAGGAGAATCTACTTGTGATGCCACTTAGATCCACTATTGTGAATATTCTTTCAATGTTTTGCTGTCTTTATTCAAAAAAAAATTCAATTGCATCCTAATAGGGGTCATGTTAATGTTGTACTTGTATTGCTTTAGAAAGGCATGATCCAAGTCTTTCCAAGAATGGATTATATATTGCTCGAGATGCATATACCAACTTAATGATGTCCCACTCAAATTGTCTTGAAAAAAGTGATTGAGAAGTTTTTCGTTATGAGCATGATAAGCCATTTTCCTACAATACATGGTCAGGTGAATTTTAGGACATGTGGCACCTTTGTATTTTGAAGGGATTGCCACATTAGGAACCAAACACATATCAAAAGCTTTGAGACCATAAACATTATTCCACTCAAGTGATTTTATCTATTCTTCTAAAACATGGAATTTTTCTTTCGATTGTGGGTCATCATTGATGAATGGAGGTTGTGGCCAATTTTATTTAGCATCGAAATGGGGTACTTGGGGTGCACTAAATGGAATATTTTTTTAGGGGATAGTGTTTTGTGGTGGCACGTAGCTCAATTGAGATGGGATTTGTGGTTGGTTTAGGCTTTGGTAATTGATCATTGAATGGTTTGGGTGTTTCCCATGGGTTGATGACTAAGGGTGGAGTACAACCAGGTGGCATACCATACATTGGGAGTTGCATAGCTGTCATACGAAACTGTTAAGTTGTCGGGGTAAAGCCTAGTGGATGAGAAGGGGTGGTTTGGTGTTCTTCATTTGCGATTGGAGCATTCATATTTGTGCTCTCCTTCATTTCCAAAGCATGTATAGCTTGATCAACCATGTCTTTCAATTGACTAACATCTACTCTCATCACTTTTTGGTTTTGCTCAAGTTAATCCATGATTTTGGAGTTTGCACGAGTCCGATACGTGTTTCGAGAAAACAACTTTATTGAATTTTTTTTCTTCTGAAAGAACATGTGTTGCTAGTTAAAAAATGAATATTTATATGCACGCATGTGGGTATTAAAGAACCATTGATTTCACAACCTAGGAACAAGAATCTTCTCTAGATCATGCATCTAAACCAAACACATACGTAAAGAAAACTGAAAACAAACTCGTTCATTAATACTCAAAAGGGTACAAGGGTCATATTTTTATACTCAAAATACACTATTTCTATTGCTCTCGACGAAGTAAACCATTCATTGCTTCTAGAAAACTATTACAATGTTGAATGAAATTAATAATCTTAACAGGTGTGATAGATGGAACTAGGCTTGCTTCTACTTTCCTTAAGAGTACAGGGACCCTTTCGATGGCTTGGTTGGCTAAGAAACTGAGTCTTTCACAACGATCCATCCACATTATCGCTTCTTGCCCAAGCATACCTATCGCTTCCACTTAATCCATCATTCGAAACCTTAACTTATTTTCATCCTCTTATTCCTTCAATCATACATATCGGTACATGACAACCGCTTCTTATATTTCATTCTTTTCTTCTTATATCTTTGTCTTATATTTTGCTACCACTCCCTCCAATTGCTCTTCCAAATATTCTAATTGTCTTTTTGCATTTGTCTCGCTGATTTTAGAATCTTTCAACCATTTTCTCAATTTCTCAACCTCATCTCGTGTTTGGTCTCTTTCTTGTCTTCCCAAACATAAAGACTCATTAGAGGCCATTAAATTGCATTGAAGCTTGAGACAACGATCTTCCTCCACCTTTTCCCTTTTATTTGATCTTTCAAGAGAAATTGTCTTATGCTCATTTTCCAATTGGGCAGTCTTGTATACTCGACGGACTACCATCAATTCTTCCCGTAAATTCTTCTTTTCTCTTTCTACCTCGAGAATTGATGCTTACAACCTTCCAATCTCTTTGTTAACAAAAGTGGGTTGCATTAGTGTTTGATCAACCGCCTCAGATGTTATGATAAAAAGGTAGCTTAATCTCTTGGACTCTATTCTTGATCAACCGTCGGTAGTAATCATTTGCACCACAACTTCTACTTCCTAGCTCGTTTCCTTTTCTGGACTCATATCATAAAGAGTATAATGGGTTATTAGTTTTGACGTTGGTTCTCCTATGATGAGATATCCAAGTTGTCTCAAGGCCAATACTGGGTTATAATTCATGCAACCTCTAGTCCCAATAAGTGGCACATTTGGAAGGTTCCACATTGATATATTACGTCTTTTACCTCTCACCATCTCACAGACCATCGAACTATTTTTTCATTAAGCTTTACCAATCTCTGAGCCCATTCTCGATTATCCTTTATGTCAACGTAACAATTCTTGAAATCAACGATAGGTCAACACTTTTGGCACCCACTATCAAAAATATGATTCACCAACCAGACGTTCAAAATAGGTAAACAACATAAGATTCACTTGTCTTTTTTCTCATAACAATAGTTAAGTGTATAATACACATCAACGAAGATGGCTATTGAAATATTTTCTCCTGTATTTTTCAAAGTTGGGAAGACATCAATTGAAAAACCACATAGATGGTGAGAGCTAACACCTACATAAAAGCACCTAGATCCTGGGCTTTGGATAAATGATGTGCTATTTTCTATAACAAAACTTCTTAAAAAACCAGAAGTCCCATTTTTCTTTTGTTTAATCAACTCTTCCTCGTCAACCTTTAGTATCTCAGCTACTTTGGTTGTGGATGGATGACACCCTATGTAACGATAAGGTTTCCCATTTTTAGGAAGTACCCTAAAATTGTTCCAAACTCTTCCAAAGTAGGTGCAAGTTGGAAGTGTTGAAAGGTGAAACATCTCAACGGAGTGTCTTAGAATGGAACCAAATAAGTTATAGCACCTATTTGTACGTTCACATCCAATAAATCAAGAATCTTTCCATATTTCTTAGTAAAGGTTGATTAGTGATTAAGCTCCAACAAGCTATAGAGTCCATTTAACTTGTCAACCTGAGGTTTTTTGGACTTCACATTCAAAGTTTTCTTTAGTACTTGGGTTGCAGTTTCATTGTTGGATCCCATTTTCAATCAAAGATATCCACAACCTAGCTTAGAATTCAATGGTTCTATAATGGACCTACATAAAAATGAATGACTATGAATATTGCACGATATGGTATTTCTTGATAATAATTTTTAGTGCACGAAGGGAATGCATGGTATTATAATAACATTTAATTTTTAATGTTAATGATGAGAGCTATTTGCATGGATGCAACAAAGAAAAATTTAGAGGTATACTGACGTTGGATAGCGAAAAACATCCTGCAATTTAAAAGCAAGTAGTCTAGGACATTACTTAAATGCAATGAGAGAAATCTTAAAGTCTAACAGCTTCTTAATTCGTGAACACTTTCTTGTGTGGGTTCTACAATCTTAAAAGTCATTTGTCTCTAGAGCCAAGTATTCGTATTGAAATATCACTACAAATAAAAAGTACATCCAAAATGTAGGTATTTCTAATGGAGTCACACTCTAGACGAGATCCTTGCAATAACCAAATAGAATGTACATCCAAAATGATTACCACTAAACCTCTAACTAAACTTAAGCTTCACTTAGGCCCATGTATAGGGTCTCACTCATAAGTGTGTGAATAAGTGAATGAGTAGAGGCATAATTAGAACTAGAGGGAGAACTAGAACCAAAGGGAGAGCCAGAACTAGAGGGAACCAGATCCAGAGGGAGCCATAACTAAATGAAAAAACATAACAAAAACTAGAATCAGAGGCAGAAACATAACCAGAACAAGAATAAGAGGGAACCAAAACCAAAAGGAGTCGGAACCAGAATAAAAACTAGAGGAAACTAGAACTAGAGCCATAACCAAAGGGATAACCAAAGCTAGAGGCATAACCAAAACTAGATGCAGAACTAGAGCTAGAGGCAAAACTCAACTAGAACCATAACAACAGGCAGAATCAGAACAAGAGGGAAGTAGAACCAGAGGCATAATCGAAATTAGAACTAATGGTAGAACTAGAACCAGAACCAAAACAAAAAGCAAAATTAGAACCAGGGGGAACCAGAACCAAAGGGAGAACTAGAACCCGACACTACTAGAAATCAGCATTTTTCCTGCGGAATTACCTACGGATTTAAGCTAAAAATCCGCAGGAACACACGTTACCTGCGGATTTATTGGCGAAACCATATCCCCATGTAAAACCTTCGTGGATAATTGTTTCCTGAGGATTTTTGAATCGGCAGGTAAGGTACGTGCGGATAAATCCGCAGGAAAAGTAAATAAATTCCGCAGCAAATATTTAGTAAACTTAAGTAAATTTCCTACGACTTTTCATGTAGCAATATCTGTAGTATATTCCTGCAAATACGTTTCGAATGAAAATCCGTTGGTATATCCTCATGAAATTTTACAATATCTTTTGCATGAAAATCCGCAGGTAATTTTGCAGCAAAATTATTTTCAAAAAACTTCTATTGTAAACTTTTTTTTATATGAAAATTTCAACTAAAAATATATGAAAACATGATTATAAATACATTTTTTAATTATTTAATATTAGTCTTTAATTGAAATATTATTGCAATACTCCGAAATAAAATTTATATCGTGTTCAAAATTCAAAACTAAATATTAATTAAAGCATGATCCAACTATTATGATATTTTTAAACAAGATTTATATATGTTCCCAAATCATCCTGTTGCAGAGATCCCTAAAGCTATTTCATACCAAACATTCTAATCCAATACACAAAATGTTGCTTGAATGAAGATTAGAATTCACGAAGGCTTCCATTTTCCATTTACTCCTATAATAAAAGATTAGAATCTTCATGAAAACAGAATTCATGCAGCTTCACAGTGTTCATGTGCCTGGTCTTTCCAAGAGTTGAAATCTCAGCTAAGATCTTCGGTCGATGCTCGATGCTCCTCCGCACGAATTCAGCTTCTTGACAGCAATCAATTCACCATCATCCGTAATAGCTTTGTAGGACACCAAATAGAACTTCAGATTATGAGAAATAAGAGAATAAGAGAAACAAAACCACGATGAAAATAAGAGAAACAAAACCAACCACCCTAGGAACAATCCTAACTATCTTTTCCCTTGATAAACCGTCTTTCTAAATGTAGTTGTGTCAGGAACAGTTCCTAACTCGCCAATTGAATTGATGGTTTATTTTCAACCTCCTGACTGTTATGATGAAGGAGCTGAAGAAACATCAAATAGATTATTCAGCTTAGGAGTGGTCTATGTGGTGTTTGTATCTCTAAACATCTCAAGTACCTTTAGACTTTGCTAAACAAACAAGGTAAAGAACAATTATTATTTTACCAATTACCTAAATCTAACTTGGACTAAAGACCAGGTAACAAGACAGAGGACTTTACAATATGACATGGTTATCAAGGAACACTCATCTCTTCAGTTATTGATAACTGCAGAGCATGTTCTGCTTCTTTCAAGAATAATCTGAGTTAACTGCTTCTGACCTCGCCTATATACTATAGCAGACCATTTGTTTCTAGTCATCAACTTTGTTTTCTCTGAATCGTTTTCCATTTCGATCAAAGGAAATTAAGAAACAGGTATTAGAAAGTGCAGTGCATAGTGTTGAAATCAAATTTGATACTTGTGTTGTAAATTGCAAGAGTGAAGATTTCTAATTGCATATTGTTTGTTATCTTCCTGGTTATCAATGGTAAGAGCCTTCTTGAGCAATTCAAAGTCACTTTCCTCTGTTCCAGAATGCTCTTCAAGATCCATTAGCCTAAAATGCAATGAAATCAATTAGGCATTGCACATAAGATACATCAATGTTGGTGCTCTAATTTGTCCTTATTTCCTAAATATATGAAATGGCACATCAGATATAAAAAAACAACATTCAACTTCATTTGTAAAATCAAGTTCTAATCAGAAGCATGCATGTAGTATTAGGACACCAAATATATTTCAGGTACTCACTTGACATGAAGAAGATCAACTAGCCCTTGTAAAGCGCCATACTCACCGCAAACCTCCCATATTGCTGATTGGACATCTATATCTGATAACTCTCTTTCCCCTTCAGGACCATCAAGCTTTATGTGAAAGAATAAAAATTGTATTAATGTGGAATTCTGATGAAATTGAAAATAAACAATTCAAATCAAAACATAAATGTCAGGTATATTCTTTTGTCTTCAAAAGAGAAATGCATCTTACAATTTTCACATGATGTCCCCATGGGGAAAAGCAGACTATTTTACATGTCAAGCAGCATACAGAATCACATCACTTGCAGTAGTCAAGTGATGAAAAGAGTAGGATAGTAAGGATCTGTTTGGATTGACTTAATTGACCCGACCTACTCACAAACATTTGTGAGACTTTAGGAGAGCTTATGGAAACAACTTATGACATGTATATAATATGTTTTTGTTGAATAAGAGAAAATGAGAGAGACATATGGTGAAACCGTGTGTCTGAACTACACAACGGAGTCTGTTTTATATAGGCTCAAGGCAATAAATACAAAAATAAATATGGGAGATATTATCCCTATGTACATGATATGTAATAAATATAAATATATTTTCAACACTCCCCCTCAAGCTGGAGCATATAAATCATATGCACCAAGCTTGTTACATATATAACTCATTCGAGGACCTCTCAGAGACTTAGTGAATACATCTGCCAATTGATCATTGGAATTAACAAAACTAGTGGTGATGTCGCCTGATTCGATCTTCTCCCTTACAAAGTGACAATCTATCTCAATATGCTTGGTCCTCTCATGAAAAACTGGATTAGAGGCAATGTGCAATGCTGCTTGATTATCACATATTAATGTCATTTGTGTTGCCTCTTCAAATTGAAGCTCTTTGAGTAACTGTTTCAACCAAATGAGCTCACAAGTCACTAATGCCATAGCCCTGTATTCAGCTTCAGGGCTAGATCTTGCAACTACACTTTGTTTCTTACGCAGCGGAAGCGTGGTGGGCCCATAACCCACAGGTCCCAGGATCGGAACCTGGCTCTGATACCATGTTGAAAGTGTGAGATTTTAGAGAAAAGGAGGAGAGAAAATAATAAGGGTTTGAATATTATTGATAATAGCTTAATGGTGACTTGATTACAAAAGATTCAATATTAATCTCTATTTATAGAGAAACATAGACTCAATCCTAAATAAGGAATAAATCATAATAATAATAATGAGAGATATTCTAAGATATCACTATGATTATAAATTGATACTAATAAATAATTTAAGATACTCTAATATAATATAAAAGATATTATAAGATATTTTCTAATATTCTAACACTCCCCCTCAAGCTAAACTTACTAAGCTTTAGCTTGCTACAAGAAAACAATGTTTTACTCTGCAAAATAATAAAAAGGATGAAAAAGCAACTCAGGGATGCAGGTGAAGTTGGAGAGAATTGCTATAAATGTAGCCTAGCCAGATAGCTGATATGATCATCAGTCTGAGAGAAATTCATGGCAAGCAATTGAACAAAGCAAGATCCATTCTTCTAAAAATTGCATTTGGAAGCTTCAAACCAATAATATTGGAGAGGTGTGCTTCAAGGAGAGAAAGACAAGGCCAGTACATCTGGGACAAAGATCGGGCCAGTGCATCTGGGACAAATTGCCATGCTAAAGTGTGAGTCATAAAAATAAAAGTCATTGTCAGAATGACCATCAATGGAAAAAGAAGTCATCACTAATATGATTCATCTGTGGGAAAAGGGACACCACTGGAATGATTGTCGGTGGGAATAGAAGCCACTGTTATAATCTATTAGTAAGAACAAAATTGTATGATAAACACCAACAGATAAAGCAGAAACTGGTTCAACACATAATCCAACTAAGCTAATCCAAGAGTAATACCATATTAAAAAAGTTTTTAATTAATACGTTCATATTTTGTACTAAATCTCTACAAACACCTAAACATGTACTACCTTTAATTAATTCATTTTCTCAAATTTTTACCTAAAAAAAAAATTCTAATTGAAGGAAGACTTTGCTTCCAAATTAACCTCAAAATCAACAATTTTACAAAATCAATATTTGTGACTATCCAATTAAAAAAAAGAATGAATCGAACAACAAAGAGAATGAGTTCTAATAACTGAAATTTTAAAAAAAATAACATGAATGAATTTTGGTTACGGTACCGAGAATGAGCATTGCATCAGGGAGAGCACCGAGTACAGGAAGAAACAATCCACCTACAATGCCGGGACCTAAGATCTCAAGCAAGAGTTCACTACCGTTAGATAAAAACGTATCAGCAGTGTACATGAGGTAGTCATCTGAAGCTTCGCTAGACTCGAAGGCTTTAACGCCATCGACGAGTCCGACTCCGGCACCGGCGATTGAACCACCAAGGTAACCGCAACAGGTGTAGAATGTGAGATTTTCTCCCCATGAACTGCGTTTACGGCGAGCTTCTTCGTCGAAGAGAAACTCCAGTAAAGTGAAGAGTTTGTAGAGATTTTGAATAGGAATATCGAGGAGGTCTGTGTATGGGTTGTAGAATCGGGTTTGGGGATTGGGATCGGAGTTTGAGTCGTTATGCGCCATTGAAAGAGAGGTTAGGGTTAGGATTTCCTGAAATCCTGTGAGTGACACGCAATGTTGCATGCCTCTTTTTGTGTGTAATTTTGAAGCTCGAAACTGCGAAAGCTTTCTATTTTGCAAATAAGTTAAAAACAGAGGCAAACATGTTTTGGTTTACATATTAATTAGCTGTTAATACATAGTAATGGTAATTGTATTACATTTCTTTCAATTTATCTTAGTCAGAAGTAGGCATCGGAACGGGCGGAGGCGGACTCATTCACCCCACACACATTTATTATATATATATATGATTATAAATTTAGAAATCATAATTGTTATAATTAATATAATAAAATAATTATTATTAGATAATAATAAAATTAAGAAAATATTTTTTATAGACATAAAATTATAATTTTTAATATTTAAAAAATATTAAATATATTAACTACATATATTTATATAAAGTTTAAAAATTATTATAATATTACTTGTGGGGCGGGTTCGGAGGTGGGTGCAGGGTGTATATCACCACCCAAACTCGTCACCGTCCTTAAATTTTAATTTCAGAGAAAATCTGCACACTCGATTAACATTTCTTTCAAACTATCTTAGTCAGAAGTAGGCATCGGAACGGGCGGAGGCGGACTCATTCACCCCACACACATTTATTATATATATATATGATTATAAATTTAGAAATCATAATTGTTATAATTAATATAATAAAATAATTATTATTAGATAATAATAAAATTAAGAAAATATTTTTTATAGACATAAAATTATAATTTTTAATATTTAAAAAATATTAAATATATTAACTACATATATTTATATAAAGTTTAAAAATTATTATAATATTACTTGTGGGGCGGGTTCGGAGGTGGGTGCAGGGTGTATATCACCACCCAAACTCGTCACCGTCCTTAAATTTTAATTTCAGAGAAAATCTGCACACTCGATTAAAGTTGATTTTCTCTGTCCAAATCAAATGGGTTTAGGTGGGTACCTGCGAGTACGAATTATATTCCCATCTCTACTTAGAAGATGTTACAAAATTGATTTTTCTTCATAATACTCGAACATATGACACATAGAAAATGTACATGAACTTTGTAATTTCTCTAATATGATAATAACTTTTACATGTTTAGTTTTTTATTATCTTATCTTGAGTAAATATAAAGTTATTTCAAACTTTTGTTTGTTAAGCCGAGTTCAAAATATTTTTAATATATATATTAAATAATAATATTATCGATTACCAATTAAACTAGCATGTTCTTCTACAACTAAATGAGATAGATAAAAAAATAGACTTTTAAAATAAATGAATCAATTTTTTGAATTGATAAAAATAGATAGATTAAAACTACAATCAAACTAACTTTAATTATGAATTAGAGACATTTGAAACCAAAGACACAAAAACCTAGAGGCAACCAGGACCAGAGGATATCAGAACAAACAACTATTATCATAAAATTTACATTATTTATATAAAAACAAAATTGGCACGAAATATATCTACAGAATTACCTACGAATATAGCAAATGTAAACTTAGCTGCGGATCATTCCTATGGAAATATATCCGCAGGAAAATTCTAAGGAAAACGATGATATTTGCTGCGGATAAGTAGTCGCATGTAAATCCGCAGCAAACGAAAAGTTTTCCTGCCATTTTACCTGCGAAACCCGTTACCGCAGGACATATCTCTATATAAATGTGATCTGCAGGAAAGTCCTTATGTATTTCCTGCGGATTAATTTCCGGAGGAAAAGCTGCACGTAAATCGCTTGTTTCTAGTAGTGCGAGGTAGAACCAGAACCTAAGATAAAACTAGAACCAGATGGAACCAAAACTAGAGGGAACCAGAACTAGGGCATAAACAGAACCAAAACGAAGTAGAACCTGAGCCAGAAGCAGAGGGAACCATTTTTTAGGAAAATAGTAATTATGACAAATATTAAAATTAAACATATGACTTTTTTTTTAAAAATAATAATAATTCGGCTGACAAAATTGGGGTACTTCTATGGTAAAAAACTGCTTTAGTAAGGACAAATAAGATCAATCAGAAAAGATCGAATACAATTCACCATAACTTTCCACTACAAGAAAAACTGTTATTACCTACGGCAAATTTTATCTTTACCCACGGACTATCCATAGGTAACGTAAAATTACCTACGGATTACCCACGGACACGAGTTCGTAGCTAAATCGCTCGTAGGAAAATATTTACCGACAGACAAGCTGTGGGACACACTTACCTAGGGATTGTCTGTGGGTAACGTTACCCATAGATTTGCCGTAGGTAAAATAGTAGATAGTTATCGACGGAAAAGTCGTAGGTTACGTTACCCACGGATCATCCGTGACAAGTCTACTATTTTATATTTAATATTGATAATTTTATCCATGAATTGTCCGTGGGTAATGAAATAATGATTTTAATTCTATTTTTGTTTTTTTACGGTTTCCTGTATTTTTTAATATATATTTAAAATTAATTATAAGCATATTAAACATCATTGTCAAAACAAAGTGAAATATTATGTAAATAGTATTTTCAAATTACACCTCCTGACTGCCACAAATTTCAAAATAAGGGCAACTTGCACTACCATAAGTTTCAAAATACACATTCTCACTACCATAACTTACACATTGTCACTACCATAAATTTCAAAATACACATAACCATAAGTTTCAAAATACACATAACCAAAATACATATTGTCACTACCATAAGTTTCAAAGTACTACTATACCAAACTAACAATGAAATAAGTACTACTCATCGCCGTCATCATCGTTAGACTCATCCTCGTCATAATCTGGATGACGACGACGACGGGATGACTCAGCCGGTATGGAAGCAACACTTTTTGCCACTGTTGCTAGCTGTATCTGGAGCTCTTTAGTGCGTTGCTCATCCTCTTGTCGAGCAACTTACCTTGATATGTTTCCTACTCAAATAGAAAATGATTTAACATAATCAAATTACTTAACATAATCAAATTACTTTTCCAAGAAATACAAGTGAAAGAATGAATGAATGATTTAATATTTCTTACATATGTTTTTTGTGCTCTTTCATCAACCCAAGAGTTGTCCTTCTTCTTAGTGTGAGTTTTTAAAAAGACCTCATCCAATGTGGGGTCTCTACCTAACTCTTCAGCCTTACAAAAAATAAAAAACAACATAACCGTGAGTCACATTTCAGCAACAAAGGAAACAACAAAATATTTCAGCAAAATAACTCTATGCATTTTGAAACAACAACACAACAAAACAATAAAAATAGCAAATAGTAGGTATGTCCTTAATATAAAAAGTGTACCAATCGAATGGTATGTTCAGCAATGGATATAGATCCACCAGTATGGACAGCTCCTCCTTTAGAAGAAGCACGATTTTTCTTAGCTTGATTTGATATCTTCTTAAACGACGGATCCATCCATATCTTCTCAAGATCATTCCAAACAGTTTCTCCCATCCAAGTTGGACACTTACGCTTCTTTCTCGCTTGCATCAACATATCAGAAAGACGCATTGATCCTTTTGTATTGAAGATATTCTTAATCTGAAAATTGTGCTCAGGCAACCAAGCAACTTTCTCCTGCAACATTACATTACAAATAAATTATAATGTTGCAATTAGCATCCACACAATAGTTCAACTCATTAACAAGATATATAACTTAATCTTACACCAAATTTGTCGAACCAACGTTCCAAAGTTAATTCTGGGATTGCTCCCCAGCTAGGATACGGATCAACATATTGTGATGTAATGACTGAGGTGAGGGCCCTGGAGGCCACCCTACACGGTAACCACCTGTAAACAATTTAAAAAAAAAATAACTTCAAATGAACCATAATCCTTATGTAGTAATGAAAAGTTAATCCTTATGTAGTTACATACCCTCGACCATCTGGCCATATCATTGTTCTCCCATCAGCCGCAACCCCATGACTAGAATCTGCACATCTTGACCCTTGAGTCTTATTACCAATATCAAGCGATATTGAAGATGGTGGATTAGCGGAAATTGAAGTATGTCGTGAAGTAACTGGTGTTAATGGTTGTGACGGTGAACGATCAACAGTCGGGGAAATGTTGTCTTTTGGGAAAAAATTTGGTGTGGGCATCATCACTATAATTGGTTCAGATTGATGCACCTTATTAGGTGGGAGTGGAAGCAACGCAGCTTGTTGGGTAGGAGGCTTAACATGTTGTTGGGTGGGATGTCGCACATATTGTGAGGTTGGTGTAGTTGCATTGGCATCTAGTGGAAAATGATCAATTGTTGCTTGTACCTGTTGAGCTGCTTGAGTTACCTTATGCGGTAAAATCATGCGATTTTTCTTCAAAGGAAGCTTGAGTCTAATCTTTTTTTTTTGGAGTCATCTATAAAAAATAACATGAATAAAAACAATTAGCACACACAATAGTAAACACAATTCAAGATTATCAACTCTACAACATTAAAGAACTTGAATCTAAAACTAATATATCAAAAGGTAGAATATGAAGATTTATACAAACAATCAACTACTATTTATACTTACTAAAAATTCAAATGTCAATTGAAAAATCATCCCCATCTTCATCATCCATATCACTATCATTATCAATTGGAATATTTGGAACAAACGTTACATTGACTTCTTCATCGCTATGTGTTTCATCATGCAAGCCAACCATTTCTTCAATTTCAGTTAATTGTTCAACATGTGCCATATCTTCATCTTGATATGGCATGTCCTCATCGGCTCCATCCACCTCTACATGACCCATAGGCTTTGTTTTGATAACTGTAGCCCAGTGACGCTTATCAGTTCGCGTTTCAGGATAGGGTACATAATACACCTGTCTAGCTTTTTGTGCAATTATGAAGCGATCATAGAGATCATATTTTCGATTCATCTTGATATCTACAATATCATATTGTGGATGAACTTTGGTTCCTCTGTTCCGTCTAGGATCAAACCATTGGCAATAAAACAAGGCTACTTTGTAAGGCAATTTGTAATACTCCAACTCGAAGATATGTTGGATGACTCCATAGAAATCATCTTCCCCTCCTCCAGTAACCCCTTTCACATAAACTCCACTATTTATGGTTTTCTTACCCTGAGACCAAGCTTTTGTGTGAAATTTGTACCCATTAATGTAATACTTGTGCCAAGTTTTAACCATTGAGTTAGGACCCCAAGCTAATGATAACAAGTTAGGGTCAGTCACGCCATTTTCCTTGTCAATGGCCTATACAAACATGATATTCACAATAGTTAGGTGAGAAGTTCTAATTTATTTGCAACAAACTTCAATAAAGCACTTACATACGCACGAAACCATTCTGGGAATTCTCCATGTATACGAGTTTGAGATATAGGATCTTCTTCAAGAATGGAATTAGAGTGCAAAAAGGCGCTGTCAATAATGAGAGAATTGTTATTACATGTATTTGGTAATTATGTGGGGTGTGTGCTTACATACTACTTACTCAATATATGGCTTGACCTCGTTGCAATTGATGAGGATGTGTACATGAGCAGACCTTCTTTCAACATCATTCAACCAATGTGTTTGGGCCTTCCCACTAGGACGTCCTAATTGATTGCTAATTGACAGTGTTGTTGTGACAACATCATTTAATTTTGCACCTTCATTACGTTGGCTTCTATTAAACAAAGAGATTGTTTTGAAATAGTGGGAACAAAAATATGTTGTCTCTCGATGTAAGTATGACATACATATTGAGCCTTCCACTCTAGCCTTGTTTTTCACTGTGCGCTTAAAATCACCCATCATTCTGGAAAAGTGAGAGCAATAACTTAATAAAAGTGGAAATATTTAGAAAAAAAATGAAACCGTTAAAGGTGAATATAAATTACCTTTCAAACAGATACATCCATCGATATTGAACTGGACCACCAAGTTTTGCCTCATACGGGAGGTGAATTGGAAGATGCTCCATTGAATCAAAGAATCCTGGTGGAAAGATTCTTTCAAGTTTGCATATGATGAATGGAATATTTTCACCCAATTTGACCAATTCATCATGTCTTAAGGTATTGCTGCACAAGCCCTTAAAGAATTGACTTAATTCTGTTAATGGTTTCCACACATGGTCAGGCAATGAACTAAATGCAAATGGAAGCAAACACTCCATAAATACATGACAATCGTGGCTTTTCATCCCATTCATTTGTCCTCTATTAACATCTGCACATCTTGCCAAGTTAGACGCATACCCATCTGGCATCTTAAGCTCCTTTATCCATTTACAAACTTTCTTTGCCTCACTAGACGTAAGACAATAATTTGCCTTAGGTTTTTTCATTTTTCCATTGTTATGTGGAACCAACTCCAGGTCGCTACGTTGGCAAATGATGGCCAAGTCCATTCGTGCTTTTTCATCGTCCTTAGTCTCGTTCTTAACATTCATGACAGTGTTAAACACATTATCAAAGAAGTTTTTTTCTATGTGCATGACATCTAAATTATGCCTTAATAAATTATCTTTCCAATATGGAAGATCCCAAAATATGCTTCGTTTAGTCCAATTATGGCTAACTCCATATCCAGACAATTTAGTATGAGCATTATCTATCACTCGTGGAATATTGTGAACCAAACCCCAAACTTCTTCACCATTCAATATTGGAGGAGGTTCATCCTTCACAACCCTATTTTTAGTGAACCCTTTTTTACTTCTTCTAAATGCATGATTATGAGGTAAGAAACGACGGTGACAATCAAACCATGAATTTTTTCCACCGTATTTTAAAGTAAAAGCCTTATTTCCATCCATACACACCGGACATGCCAACTTACCTTGGGTACTCCATCCAGATAACATGCCATAAGCAGGAAAATCGTTAATTGTCCACATTAAGGTTGCCCTCATTACAAAGTTTTGTTTCATGGAAATATCATAAGTCAAAGCCCCTTCACTCCACAATTGTTGAAGCTCGTCTATTAATGGTTGTAAATACACATCAATGTTTGCTTTTGGGTTAGATGGTCCAGGTATGAGACAAGTCAAAAACATGAATGGTTTAGTCATGCACATTTCAGGCGGGAGATTATACGGGGTCACAACAACAGGCCAACAAGAATATGGGGATGAAGATGCCTGAATGTATGGCGTGAAGCCATCAGAACATAACCCAAGCCTTACATTTCTTGGTTCATTTGCGAAGTCTGGATACCTTGCATCAAAATGATTCCAAGCTTCCCCATCAGATGGATGACGTAAAATGCCTGAACTTGATCTATTATGTTGATGCCATCTCATTTGGGCAGCAGTTTTCGTTGATGCATACAATCTTTTTAACCTAGGAGTGATTGGCATATAGAACATCTTCTTAACTGGAATGTCTTTATGGTTACCTATCCCAGGCTTACGAGGAACATATCGGGGTTCATGACAAAACCTACACTCTATA
>NC_021165.2:41742121-41742891 GCF_000331145.2 Cicer arietinum
CCTACAAGCACCATCATCCAAACAAGACATGTTATTCACTGTAACAAGAGTATTATGTTGACGAGTCAAGGAGCAAAACAAACTCTTAAAAAAGTTTTGAACTTCCAACTACATCATGTCTTCTTTTGAATTTTCTTTTAAAAATCTAAAACAAACATTTTTCATTAATGTTGACATGTAAACGTTATATAACCATTTTTTTTTTAAAACACATTTGAAAAATATAATTTATTTTATGATTTTATTTTTATATAAATAAGGTAGAATTACTTTTTAAACAAATAAAAAATATAAGACAAGTTCCACAATTAAAGATGATAATATAATTCGGACTCGTAGTATGCATCTGAATCCATCTTGATTTGGAAAGGAAAATTAGTTTTGATTTAGTGTTGGGTTTGGATTTTTCCCCAAACTAAAATTTGTAACACAAATGATTTGGAGTGTTATATTTCTTCACCCGCACCCGCTCCACTAATAATATTATTGTAATTTTTAAATGTTATAGTATATATTGTCTATTGAATTAAGAGTTTTGGTAAATTTCTCTATTTAATTTTGAACTCAGTAATTAAATAAATTGTTTTCATAAATAAAATTTTATTTTTAATAAAAATTATGTCAAAAAAAGTTATTTGAAAATAGAATTAAAAGATAAAACTTAAAAATTTAACGATATTAAATTTAAAATATAGTCAAACTAATTGACATATTATTTAACCATTCACGATTTAGTTTGATGATATCAAAATAAATAAATTTTTAAATTT
>NC_021165.2:41744909-41747537 GCF_000331145.2 Cicer arietinum
TCCTCTTGATCTTCATCTTCACCATCGTCACTGAAATCATCTTCTTCATCCTCATCATCTTGCATCATATGCAAATCAACTTCTTCACCATAAACTGAATCATCTTGTAAGTTATCAATTGGGTCATCTTCAATTGTTGCATTAACTTCTGATTCTTGCACTTGAAAAGCAACTTCTAAAGTATGCCTATCATCAATATAAAATAGTGAACAGTATGAGACAATCAAATATTTCAAATAAAACATTTAATATGAAACAATAGAGACTTAAAAACTAGGAGCAGTTTAATATCAAACTCAAAAAACAACTTCAATTGATACCATATCGACTGCATTTTATCACAATATCAAATATCGCAATTAATGTTACTGCAACTCTTACTATGACTGCTGTTGGAAACCTGACACTCAAAATAGGAAATTAGGCCCTTATATTTAAGAAATTTTCCTCAATAAGATGCCATAACAGATCAACCATAAGGATAACAACCAAAGTATAGCTTGCTTGCTTCACCTTACTATATATCAGACTAAATTAACCACAAAATGGTTATACTATTGATGTGAGAACCATTAAGCATATTCTGAATAATACTTCTTCTCATTCCATCTAAACTAACTAAACTGATTTGGATGAAGATGAAAGGCAAAATTAACAGAAAAAGTACATAGCAAACTAAACTAACTATCCTAATTACAACTATCTAAGACAGTTACAACAGAGTCCGCAAAGAGCATCACACAATAGAAGTAGAAAGCGAAATATAGCCAAGAGAAACTTGTCGACACTATGCATCAATGTACATATATGTATACGGTCAATTAATTACTGTATAAGTGCCGGCAAATCACCCTTGGCTGCATTCCACTTTCTGCTTCTTGGTGTGAGCTAAGAGATATTTTACCAAGAAGTATACAACACCTAGCTATCTCATATATATATATATATATATATATATGCAGATTAATGAGAAACTTACATCAATTATATATATGCAGATTAATGAGAAACTTACATCAATCACCTAGTTTTGCAATCACGTGCAGAGGCACAAATGCACCTTGTTTTGTAGTAGTATTGTTATTATTTTCATATTATATATATATGTGTAGACATTAATTAGTGTATCATATAGTACATATAATTAAGACTCTCTCTGCAACTTGCAATATAAAATGCAGTCATAATAAGAAATTGTTTTCAATTGTTTTCTAAATAAAACTAGGAGCAGTTTGTGCACCAAAAGTAGAACAAAACTCCACAAGATTTTTTTCACAACTATCCTATTAAACTGATAGAACAACACAAAAAACCACAAATATTAACATATATATAAACCTATATTTTGAAGCATGTTGTGAGAAATTAAACAACACATTTGAATTTTTTTCACCGAACTATCTTATACTAACCAAAAACCTTTCAAATAAATTAAATAGTACAAGACAAACATAAGCTTGTACCTGAAAGTCCAACAAAACTAAGCAAAACCAAACAACAAAGTGGAAAATGGCGACAATGGAAATAATAATTGATAGGGACATTGAATCAGCATCAATACCTCTATGCATGTAGCAATGGCGACAATGTCAGAAAAACACCTATTCTAGCAACTAAAGCAATTTGCAAATTGAAAATGTTCAAAGAAACAACACACAAAAACACTAAATTAGAAGAAAAACCCTAAATTAGAAGAAAATCAAAACCCTAACTCACTACAATTAACGAGAATAATGAAAAATGGCAAGAAATGAGACTGAAATAAAATAGAGTGGCATGCAACACTTACAAAGGCGACGAGGTTAGATGACAACGAAGTTGAGATGCAAATGTTGGTTTCAACCCCCTTATTGAACATAAAGTCTATCATATACCCAACTACGATCTGGGTGGTAACCATCCATACTTTGAAGGACAAACAAAGAATTGAGGAGCAACGGAACTGCTAACATAATGTAAAATAGAATAGTATAGTAAAATAAAATCAAATAGATAATTCACATCAAATAGAATAGTATAGTATAGTAAAATCAAATAGAATAGTATAGTAAAATCAACTCAAATCAAATCAGGACTCAATTTATTGAAACAAGGAAGCAAATGCAAATGTATCATTATAGCAAATTATTGCAACTTTCACTTGTCTTTTTTGACACACACATTAATCATGTTTTGCCCATTCAATATTTACTATCACAATTTTTATTTCAACTGCTTTGACCACTTTTTTTTTATTATTTATGAATTGAACTAGACTCATGTGATACTTAGTTCATTGAGCACCAAAAATGATGGGAATGAAACATACCGGCTTGCTTGCAGTGCTTCGTCTTCACTACCAACTATTACGGATATAATGGGACTTGTAACCGGAATTCCTATTAGCAAATGAAAGTCCTAACAGCAGCTGCAAAATTGAAAGTCCTGTTAGCAAATGAAAGTCCTGTTAACAAGAAAGAATCCCGTGAAGTCACAATACACCATACAAAGGAGTTAACAAGACAGTAAAAATTCAAATATATTTTCACACAATCCTTAGAAAAATAATGTCCACACAAAAATCACAAGCTATACCACATAAGTAAAACATCCCCAAATCATGTGCTATACATGTGGCAGTTCACATTA
>NC_021165.2:41748517-41754574 GCF_000331145.2 Cicer arietinum
AGTTAGCTTATGTATTGTATGGTTTTTAATTTCTCAACTAGCCTGATTCCTAGAATGATTTGTGTAAGATATTGTTTATGTTTTGTTCATCTATTTTGTTTACCTTCTCCCATTATTTCTGTTTTTTCCATTACAGAAAAGGTTTACATGGCCCCCAACTTTGAACGACATGGTGCGACGCAACTTTGAAAAACGGAGTGATTTACCAATGTCACATACATAATCATTCTCTATGAATTGCAGTGTGAGTGGTGTTAGTGGATTAGATAATTTTGATGCGAAGAAGTTTGGAACATTTTCTACAGATCAACAAACAAGAGAATTCATGATGAATCGGTTTTTGCCGGCTGCAAAGGCTATGACAATACAACCTTCTCAATATTCTTCAAAAAAGCAATCTGTAGTACTAGTGGAACAACAGCTTAGAGATATTAACAAATTGGTTCAGAATGCAAAGAAGCCCCTGGTTAATAAACACACCACTGATATTATACCATATACTGGTCAAGTTCAAGACGATGAAAGTGAAGATGAAGGTGATGTTTATGACAATGACAATTCTGCGAGTATGTTGAGTAAAGGATGTGGTTTGTTACCTAATTTACATATTAGGAATTCATTGTCCTTGTTAAATCCTGTGGCTGGAATTAAAATGAAGAACCAAGGTCCCTTGATTTCTGCTTCTGAGGTTGGAAAAACTAACAAAAGCTCTCATATTAGATCTTTTAGTCCAGTTCCAGCAGTAAAGAAGGTAAAAACAATGCACCATTCAATCCTTTTTTTTGTTAATAAGCATCTTTATCAATGAACATGTTATTACTGGTATGACAGTTATGAATTATTCTGAATAACCTCAGTGATTTCATTGATCAAATGATAGGAATATTAAAAAGGAATGATGATGATACATTAGTATTTATAGGATAATTGTGAACTAGCGAATAAAGAAAATAACAAACTAACTAGAGGATCTATTAGATGTAAAAAGTTAGTTATACTAGCTAGTTAGATCATGTACTAGTTAGTGAACTATCATCAGTTATTATCTAATACATGTTTTCAGCATATTTACTCACAGCCATATAAATCTTTGATGCAGGCTTGGGAAGCAATTCACAAGAACAAGTCAAGCAATGAAGTTGCACCACTTGAGATTGAATCAAACAGGTTTGGTTTTTCGGGCGAGCTTCCAGGTAGACTCTCTCCCTTTCGGCGTTCACAAGCTGCTGCTGCAGGCATATCTCCCTGCAGAAGTAAACCACAATCTCCATTTCAGGGCGTGAAGTTGCTCGGTGATGCTAAAGAAACTGAAATCAATAAATCAGGCAATTTGAAATTCTACAGCACTGGACTTGGTAAAGTACAAGGGGTTCCAAACCAAGGAGCCAAAAGAAGTTCATATTTAGGAAGTTTGGCAATTGAAAAGACATTGTATATAGACATTATATCATGTTTGATTTGAAAACATGATATAAATTTTGTTTTGGATTATTGCAATAGTATTTCAATTGAAGATTAATATTAAATATTTTAAAAATGTATTTATAATAATATTTTCATATATTTTTAGTTAAAATTTTTATATAAATAAAAAATCAGACAAATTCATTTAATGTGGAAATTTAAGCATGCTGATTCTTTTTTGAAAATTATTTTTATACGAAATTACCTGTGGATTTTAATGCGAAACATATGGTTGGTGCAATGGATATACCTGCAGCTTTTCATACGAAATATATTTGTAGGAACTGTGCTGCAAATATTTCTGCATATAAGTCGTAAAACATTGCCTAAAGTTTTTTTAAACTTTGCTGCGGATTTTATTTAATTTTCCTGCGGATTTATCCGCAGGTACTTTACCTGCGGATTTAACGGATTCTGATCCGTGGCTAATTTTCCGTAGGTATACAAATGTTTTCTTGTAGTGTTCGTAATCAGCTTATAAATAGTATGATACAAGCTTATGGATCTAAACTCCTTAAAATTTGTTGACGGGCTTACCTAGCGGATGAGAGCAAGTAGTGTTTCTGATAAGAATTGATATAAATTTCAAAGATAAAAGCATTTTGAACAAAATGTCATACTTCATCACCCACAATGTGCCAATATTGTTTAAAGAAGATGTGATATAAACCATTAGGACCTTGAGACTTATAAGGCTTCACGAAGTTGTTTGGTCACTAAGGGGGTGAGGTGCCTACAAGCACCATCATCCAAACAAGACATGTTATTCACTGTAACAAGAGTATTATGTTGACGAGTCAAGGAGCAAAACAAACTCTTAAAAAAGTTTTGAACTTCCAACTACATCATGTCTTCTTTTGAATTTTCTTTTAAAAATCTAAAACAAACATTTTTCATTAATGTTGACATGTAAACGTTATATAACCATTTTTTTTTTAAAACACATTTGAAAAATATAATTTATTTTAAAAACAATTTAAATATGTTTTTACTGGAATTTTAAATTAATGTTACCTTCGGATTTTGCTGCAAGTTTACCTTAGGAATTTGTTACAGATTAATTAAATAAGAGATTAAGATACTTTAGGATTCTTCTGCGAATTTATTAAGAGATTGCATTATCTTAGGATTTTGTTGTTGTTGATTACTACATTCAATATCTGTATGTAAATCTGCAAGAACATGAAAAATTTCCTTCAGATTTATTTGCAAAATTTCGTTCCATCGAAAATGTCTTAAGCCGAGGTAAATCCACATATAAAAGTCTGATTATTAGTAATGCTTCATTGCAAATGTTATTCCGTTCATTTGGACGAATCATTTAATAGAAATGTATTTATATTGTAAATAGTTTTTAAAACAACCTTTTCTCACAATTTTAGAATTTTGTAAATTTGTGACTTGTCTTGGTAAATTTTAAGATTTTTGATAGTATGAACATGATGCAAACTTTTGTATAATAAACGTAAATAAGATTGGAGTTTTACTTTATAGTTATTTGGAAAAAATGGAATGTAAATAAAATTTCTACCAATAATTTAATTTTTTTATTTAAAATTATTATTACGAATAGAAAATGAGAACTAATGGTAGTAGTAAAACACGAGCTAGAAAAAAAAGGTTTCATTTTCCCTCATCCCCCAAAATTCACGATGTTAAACACACCAACACCCTTCCAACTCACTTTCTTGTCATTCTTCTTACATCACCAAAAAATTCAAAAAATGCTCACCCATTTTACTACTCAAGTCTTCTCTGTGTCAACCAAGAAATATTTTGGGTGCATGTATGTTAAAATATGGTTTTATTTACTAATAGATAGAAAATTTGTGTTGAAATGAATGAATACAATAGAAGTGGGTGTTGAGTTATCAAAATTGCTTGTGTGAGTTGTGTAAAATTGAAGTTTTCCTTTTGGTTTATTATAAAGGAATGAAATTTTGAATTGTGATTACTATTAATATGGCTGAGTTGATTTACAATAGATCATTGAATTTATATTTTGGAATTCTTAGAATGAGTCTAATGCATAGAGAAGTTTGATTAAAATACCGTTAGAAGTATTGCATGAAAATTGTTGTATTTAAGTTTGATTTTCAAAATTAAAACAAAATTGTGTAAAACAATCTTCATACCATATTTTTCATGAATTATTGGTTTCGAATTTTGAGATGAGACCAACTATATTATGTTTACAGTTGAGTTATCTACTTTCAGGTAAAATTTCAAAATTTTCTAATGTCATTTCACCTTTTTTCAATAATTATTAATGGCTATTGTGATAGAAAATTTCTGTTGTGTGTGTAAATCAATCTCAATGCATGATTTTTCCAGAATTATTTGCTTCTAATATTAGATGGGAGCAATTGGATTATGTTCTAAATTGAGATAGCGACTTCCGGTAAAAGTTTTGGAATTTTTAAAGTCATTTGACCATTCATCAATAACTATTAGTGACTACTTTGTTGGACATATGCTAGTGTGTGGTTTACAAGAATAAATAAAATTGGTTTAAATATGTTTTTATTCCTTGCAAATATGTTTCGGTTTGATTTTCATCTCTGTAATTTTTTTTGTTTGATTTATACTCTTGCAAATTTTAAAAAGTCATTCATGAATATTTTTTAATAAAAAATGGTTACATAGCTAAGTTTGGATGAAATTGCACATGGTGCCTCGATAATTGTTGACATATAGTGCCTGTGTAATTGTTGGCACATAGTTTCTGTGTAATTGTTGTTCACTAGACAATATTGAATATTTAAAATTAAATTTATTTTATTAACTCATTAAATTATTTAATTAAAAATATAAAATTAATTAATTAATTAACCAATGAAATAATAAAAACGCAATAATTTTCGTCTTCAATTCCAAAAATATAATAAAAACTCAACAACCTTCATCTTCAATCCTAATTTCTTCATTTTCAAATCACAAATTCTGATATCTGGACCAAAACCCTAAAAATTCTAAAATCCATATCTAGATCAAAATCCTACAAAGGAAGGAAAAAATTAAAAGAGATTTAGTAAATGCATGTATTGAGAACATCCCGGAAAATGTTATTAAGTGGATTCTTATCCCTAAAACCAATTTTTCTTTCTTCTTCTCAATTTCATCATTTGTAAACCTAATTCATGTTCTCGATGTTATGAATCCGATTATACTCTTGCAACTATATGTTGAAACTTCATTCTTGTGTTAAAAATTGATACCAAATGAGAATTTAATTGTAGAAATTGATTTTTATGGATAGCAGAATGAGATTATAATAGAAATAAAATTATTGTAGAAATTGATTTTTATAGATGGCAGAATAAGATTACAATATAAACAAAATTACACACAGTACTATAAAGAATGCATAACTCATGCATTCATATTTAAGTTATGGATCTTAGAATTTTTAGGGTTTGGATTTAGATATAAGAATTTGTAATTTGAAGATGAAGAAATTAACATTGAAGATGAAAGTTGTTAAGTTTTTATTAAAAAATTTAAGGTTCAAGATGAAGATTATTGAGTTTTTACTATTTAATTGGTTTATTAATTAAATAATTAATTAATTAGTTTTACATTTTTAATTAAATAATTAAATGAGTTAATAAAATAAATTTTAATTTTAAATATTAAATATTGTCTAGTCAACAACAATTACATAGTCATCATGTGTCACTTCATCTAAAATTTGTCATGTCACTATTTTTTTACTAAAAAATATTCATAAAAGATTTTTTAAAAACTTGTTAGAATTTGCAAGGGTATAAATCAAACAAAAAATATTACAAAGACTAAAATCAAAACGAAATATATTTACAAAAATCAAAAACATATTTAAACCAATAAAATTCTTGGGAAATTTGAATGGCTTCATCATTTATTATTTATAGATGTATATAACTTTTATTACGTGTGAGCTATTAGTTGCTATGACGTTGTATTATAAATTTTATATTTTTTAAATAAACTTTGAATTTACGGTGAGTATACAACATTTTTTTAGTAAAAGAGAAATGGTTCTTCCAACGGTAGCCAAATACGTTCGTCCTCCAACGTGTAGTTACGTAAAATTCAGTTTTTGACGAGTTCAAGTTGTGTTCCCTTACGAATGAACAGTACATTCATAATTTAATAATAATAAATTTATAACCGTTATCTTTTTTTATTAATTTATTAAAAATAATAAATTTATGACCGTTACCTTTTTTTATTAATTTCTTTTATTATTTTTAATTATTTATGTCATGTATTTAACATTTAATTTTTATTATTCTTATAAAATTAAAATTAAGGTGTAAATTACTATTAAATTACTATTTTAAGGTGTAATAAAATTAAATATAAATAAAATATTAATATATAAATTAAAGTTGCGGGATCTAATATGGTTTTTAAGAGTTAAGCAGTAACAAAATGAATGGGGGCACACTGAGTCTTATTGAATGAACTCACGTTGAGTCCACCATTGGAATAAAAAATAAATGAGTTACTTCAAAATGATGTGGCAAAATGGACTCTACTTAATGAACCCATGTTGAATTCACCATTAGAGATAGTCTAAGTTAACTTCACTCAAGTGGATCACTATTA
>NC_021165.2:41754584-41757873 GCF_000331145.2 Cicer arietinum
GACATAAAAAATATATATATATATATATATATATATATATATATATATATAATTTAATCCCTCTTGAAATAAAATTACTTTGAATCATATTTTAAGATTTTATTTAAGAAAAAGAAAGTAAGGTCGAATGATTGTCCAAAGAATTTTGAAAATAGTTTCTTTATAAGCATTCATGTATTTTATGGAGCTCAATGAGATTCATTTATCATATTTTCTTTTATTTATTTTTATCGCTGAAGAAGGTTTAGAGTTGGACATCATACTTATGTATTTCTATGTGTTAAAAGATCAAAGCTCTACTTTCTTTATTTTTAAATTGTGTATTATTTATGATGTGAACACATTTAAGTGTGTCTAAAAATATTTGTTGTGAAATATATATGTGTGTGTGTGTGTGTGTGTGAGAAAAATAAAAGAAAAGGAAAATGAAAGAAAACAGAAGAAAGAAAAAGAAAGAAAAAAAATAGAGCAATCCCCTTCCTCTCTCTGCCTCGTGAATTCTCCATTTTTCTTCTTCCTTCTCCCTTCTTTTTCGTTTGCTTTATTTTGCTTCAAGAAAAGAAACCCAATGCTTGGTGGGTGAGAAAGCAAAGATTTCTCTGCTTCCTTCTTCTTCTCTAATTCGAAAACGAAGAAAAACGGTGTTAGGGGTTTTCAAAACCGTCAAACACAAACCTCCACATTTCTTCTAGATCTAAGCTTTATTTCGTGAAGAGATAGAAGGGAAAGTTGATCATCTTCCCACTACGGTGCTAGTGAACAAACTTCGGAAGCGACGGCGCGAGCGGAAATTTTATTGAAATTAATCGTGGTGTCGTAATCGCTTGTTAAAGCTAACGTTAAGGTAAGGGCTCCTTCCAAATTTTTAGCTTGCATATAGGATGCTATATGTGTATTTGTGGAGTTGGAATTTCTTGAAAATGATATGTGATTTTGTGGAAGAGGAATTTAATTCATTTATGTGTGTTTAGAGTAAATTAAATTTGATATGGTTGAGTGATTGATGATTGAGCTTGGTGTGGTTTTTGTGGAATTTGAATTGATCTAATTCAATGTGAATTGTGGATTAAATTTGATGTGTGGTGGTGGAAAATATATGTTTGAGTATGCTTTGTGTTGAATTTGAAAAATCATTAGTGTTAAATGAGTATTAAAAATGGGGAATCTTTTAATATCTGCATTTACTTGATTGTTGTGGAAAGAGTTAGAGTATGCTCATGCATTTCATAGTACATCGTGACCGCGATGGTGCCATGGTGATACTGGTGACCGTGATGGGCCACGAGATGATGTCATGTGATTTGTTGGTTCATCTTATCCTTACGGGGATTTTTTGCCTCGTGTAGGTCTGTGATAGACTGCACATTTTTAGTAAAATCGTGCTGACCCGTGATAGGTGGCACCTCAGTAAATAGTAGTGGCCTGTGATAGGTGATACATTTACGATTTACGTTTTTTTTAGTAAATCGTGCTAACCTGTGATAGGTGGCACCTCGGTAAATAGTACTAGCCTGTGATAGGCGATACATTTACGATTTACACCCTTTTAGTAAATCGTGCTGACCCGTGATAGGTGGCACCTCAGTAATTAGTACTGGTATGTGATAGGCGGTACAATTATGATTTACGCCCCTTCTAGGAGGGTTTTGGTTTGAATTCCGGAATTCATGCATTTTGGCATATACACATTGCATTAGGGTGTTTGGCACGCGAGTCATGTTTGATATATTGTGATGATTGTATGTGTATACTCAGTTGTTGTTGTGATTGTGCCGTAATTGGTAAGTGTGATTATTTTGGATTTGTTTGTAAGTGTTGATTGATTGCGAAACTATTTCGAAACTGAATTTTGCATTTTTCTGCAGTTGTATTCGAATACAATGAGGTTGTAGTCGAATACAGTTGTCCTGATTTTGCTACTGACTTCTGAAACAACATTGTATTCGAATATAATGAGGTTGTAGTCGAATACAGTTGTCCTGATTTTTCTATATTTGAATACAAAGATGTCGTATTCAAATACAGTTGTGCTGATTTTGCTACTGACTTGTGAATTAGCACTGTATTCGAATACAAGGATGATGTATTCGAATACGACAGTGCAGTTTTGTTAAAAACTTCATTTTTCAACTTGTTTAAGCATGTTTGTCATATGCAAACCCTTTCAAGGAGTATGCTAAGATGAAAGGTTATTTTGTGCATTTAAAATTTAAATGCTAAGTGATATTTCTTAATTTCGGTTGGTGACCTTTGCTAAGTGATATTTGTTAATTATTTGTAAGTGACCTTTGCCGTCAGATGAGAATCAGGATCGTCCTACCGCGTAGTACCCTAGAGATGGACAAGTAGTTAGACATACCTGATCGGTGCTGTGTCAGAAGGATCTTGCAGGGCGCGTGGAGATCACCCGAATTGTATAGGTTTTTGAAGCATGATCAGATTAGATGGTTGTATAGGGGATATATGTCTTTCTTTTGTGGACGTATTTATTTCAATTTGGAAGATTGTACCTATACCTCAAATTATCAGCAAGACTTTTATTTTGATGGGTCCATGTACCTCTTTTTGATGTGACGTGGGGGGGTTAAAATTCTTGGGGCAGTGCTTTTGTACAAGTGTCTGTTGTAAGACCCATAATTTTAAAGTACACTTTATGTATTTTTGCGTAATTTGAATTTTTGCTCGGAGGCTTTTTAGCCAAAGTATTAATATTTTGGAGTTTATATGATCAAAAAGATATTTTGATGTCAATTAGAATTACTCGTCGATGAATAAATTAAATTAACTGCGGTGAATCTTTTACGAAGAATTTAATGCATTATGGGTGAAATGGTAATTTAACAAATATCTAGTTATTTTGAGATATTTGTTAGAAGTAATTAATATATATATATATATATATATATATACTTATTTGTTTGGAAAGAAAAGGAAAAGAAAAGAAAAGGATATAAAAAAGAAAGAAGGAAAAAGGAAGAAAGGAAAAAGAAAGGAAAGAAAGAGAAAGGAGAGAAAAAGCAAAATTCCATCTCCTTCCTCTGTTACCTCACGTGCGACCCCTTTCTCCCTCCTTCCTCCATTTTTCGTTTTCTTTGCTTCCTTTCTTCAAGATTAAAAACCCAAGGCTTGGGGGTTGATAGGAGAGGATTTCTTAACTTCACTATTCCTCGTTGATTCGAAAACGAAGAAAAACGGCGTTAGAGATTTTAAAACCGTCAAACACAAACTTTCCCGTTTCATCTAGATCTAAGCTTCATTTCGCGAAGAGATAGAAGGGAAAGTTGCTCAC
>NC_021165.2:41758041-41810596 GCF_000331145.2 Cicer arietinum
TGGAAAGGAATTTGTTAGGGTTGAAGTGTTGATTTGGGGGAAAATGAATCTAAGGCTTTATGGGTAAAATCTTAGAGTTAGGTTTTGGTTTTATTGATGAATGTTTCGTGGAAAATGAATTTAAACTCATTTATGTATGATTTTGAGTAAACGAAACTTGTTGTATTTGAGTGGTGGACTGTGTTGATTTGTGTTCGTCGTATTTGATGTGTTCTTAATTAATACTGATGAAATTTGTTGTGTGTATGGTTGGATTCTGTGGAGAAATGAATTGATGTGTTTTGGTATGAGTTGTGGATTGGATCTGATAATAGGTTTGAGTTGTTTTGTGTGGAATTTGAAAACCATTAGAGTTAAACGAGTATTAAGAATGGGGAATCTCTTAATGTCTTGTTTACTTAATGTTATCGTATGACTTTGAGGACATGAGATTTGATGTGTTTGAGGGGTATGTTGTGACGATTGTGTTCTTCGTATTTGACGTGTTCATAATCAATGCTTATGAAATTTGATATGTGTATGGTTGGATTTTGTGGTGAAATGAATTGAGTTTTGGTGTGAATCGTGGATTGAATTTGATAATATGTCTGAGTTTGTTTTGTGTGGAATTTGAAAACCATTTAAATTAAATGAGAATTAAGAATGGGGAATCTCTTAATGTCTTGTTTATTTAATGTTTGTTTTGGAAAATCGTTTAAGTTAAATGAGAATTAAGAATGGGGAATCTCTTAATGTCTTGTTTACTTAATGTTTGTCTTGGAAAATCGTTTAAGTTAAATGAGAATTAAGAATGGGGAATCTCTTAATGTCTTGTTTATTTAATGTTTGTTTTGGAAAATCGTTTAAGTTAAATGAGAATTAAGAATGGGGAATCTCTTAATGTCTTGTTCACTTAATGTTTTTTTTGTAAATCGTTTAAGTTAAATGAGTATTAAGAATGAGGAATCTCTCAATACCTTCGTTTACTTAATGTTTGTTGTGAAAATCATTAGAGTTAAACGAGTATTAAAAATGGGGAATCTTTTAATATCTCAGTTTACTTAATGATTGTCGTTCGAATTGTAAGAGTTAAATGGGTATTAAAAATGGGGAATATTTTAATATCTGCCTTTACTTAATCGTGTTTGTCCGTGAGAGACTGCATAGGTGTTTGTCCGTGAGAGACTACACCCTGGTAAATTGTGTTTGTCCGTGAGAGACTGCACAGGTGTTTGTCCGTCAGAGACTATACCCTAGTAAATTGTGTTTGTCCGTGAGAGACTGCACAGGTGTTTGTCCGTGAGAGACTACACCCTGGTAAATTGTGTTTGTCCGTGAGAGACTGCACAGGTGTTCGTCCGTGAGAGACTACACCTTGGTAAATTGTGTTTGTCCGTGAGAGACTGCACAGGTGTTTGTCCGTGAGAGACTACACCCTGGTAAATTGTGTTTGTCCGTGAGAGACTGCACAGGTGTTTGTCCGTGAGAGACTACACCCTGGTAAATTGTGTTTGTCCATGAGAGACTGCACTCGTGTTCGTTTGTGAGAAACTGTACGTTTAGGATTTACGCCTCTCGCGGAGGGTTTTGTTTGGAATTGTGTGATAGCATGTTTGATTGCAAAACTATTTCGAAGCTCAAGATGTTGTAGTGATTTTGTTATAAGTGCTAAGTGTTATGTTTTGTTTGGAATTGTATGATAGCATGTTTGATTGCAAAACTATTTCGAAGCTCATGATGTTGTGGTGATCGTGTGGGAATTGCTAAGTGTTAAGATGTGGAATTGTGTATGAATGTGGTTGGATTAGTTTATGTATTTTTGGAAGGATAAGTAGGGAAATCGACTTCCCAATCGATTGCATGAGTTGTAGGGACTTCCCTAATTTGACAAAATCGATTTGCCAATCGATTTTGTAATCTGTTTTTTTAAAACCATTCAAGAAATCGATTTGGAAATCGATTTGGAGGAACTCAGCAGAACTGATAAAATCGATTTGGCAATCGATTGGCTCAGTAGAAATTCTTATTTTGAGTTAGATAACCGATTGCTCAATTGATTTATCAATGTTTTAGCCAGTTATGTATTACTTGATGGATTGAGAACTCTATTTTGATTCCATTTTTAATTGGCAAGCATTATATGAACTTATAGCATATGGAAAATCCTTTTAAGGTGCATGCTTAGTTGAAAGGTTATTTTGTGCATTTAAAAACTTAAATATTATGTGGTAACTGTTAATTTCGGTTGGTGACCCTTTACAACTATTGTGGAAACCTGGACTTTGCCCTCAGATGAGAGCCAGGACAATCCTACCGGTTCGTACCCTGTGGATGGAAATGTAGAGCAGAATGCCTGACTGGAGCTATGTTAGGAGGATCCTACGGGGCGCGTGGAGATCACCCAGGGCATTTAGCTTGTTTTGGAGAATGATCAGATTAGGTTGACATAGAGGGAACATACGTCTTTCTTTTGAATTGTATTTATTTTAAAATGGAAGACTGTACCTATACGAATACTGTCAGTTTGACATGTTATTTTCGATGGGTTACATGTACCACTTTTTGATGTGTAAATATTTTGGATTCATATTTTGAGAAACTTTTCCGCTGCTTGTAAATTATAATGACTCAATTATTTATCCAAAGGTATTTCCTTATTTATTTCTCTGTTTTAGTTTAATCTCTTTTGGAAAAAAAAAATACACCATCGCTTTGAAAATCGGGGTGTTACATATGTCGAGCATAACCCAGGGGTATGAGCTATATCTGATAGGCCTCATAGCCCCGATGTATTTTGTTGTTTAAATACTTATAATTTTTGTTTCAAAAACTATTTCCGCTGCTTGTAAATGTTTGTTGACTTTTGTCGTTATATTACGACTTAAATATTTTATCCAAAGGTATTCCTTTCTAATATTTGAAATTCGATTTTCATTATTGTTTTAAAAGAGAAAAAAAACGGACTATTACAAACCATGTAATGGATTACTTAAAAAAAAACTTTATAACTCTTTTGGAATAATGATTCTACTTGATTAACAATATATATAGTTCTAAATGTTTTTTTTCAAAATATATATATATATATATATAATATGTTATAAAAATATAACATATATAAATAATATATAATTTATTTTTTTAGTCTATAAATGATTTATAAATTGGACTTACATTATTTTCAATTTCTATGCATACTATAAAACAAATTAAATTAGAAATTTATATAATAGCATGCAATTGCTCTAAATAAATTATTCAAAAAAAAAAAAAAATCTTCAAAAGTGTATTAAGTTAGAATTTATTAAATGTCAATCTTGTTGAAGTTACACCAACAATTTTAAATAATAATGATAATTTGCACTTGTTATTTTGTAGGTGTTGTCCATGATCAATACAATGGAAAATATATTGAACAAAGTAATGGATTTTTGATTGGTCCAAAACATGCCATTCACAACATCCGAGTTTTAATGTCTCGTACTCAAACAAACATATTTATTTGCTTCAACCGTCTTCATTAGATTTTGCATCTCAGTTCTAGAGCCTTTTGAAGTCCTTTGATATGCACTTCTTTTCTTATAAATCAAAGAGATATTAGTCAAGTTCTCCCTAATTCGACTTCTCAAAGATTTTAGGATGTGCTTGAGTGCAACATGATACTTTGTGGGTTCATCAACATGTTTTTGATCTTCTTTTTTTAAGTGTCCGACAAATGCATTATGCTCAAATGTAGTTACTAAATTGTGGTTATCAAGTATGCACATTCCACTTTGTTAATTTTGGAATGCATGTTTTATTTGATTTTGTGGTAATTAATTTAATTATTATTAATATTATATTTTTATATATAATATTTATTTTAATTTTAATATTTAATTTTAATTTTATTTAAATTTTAATTTTAATTTTAATTTTAATTTTAATTTTAATTTTTTTTATTTGTAATTTAAATTAATCTTTAATTATAATTATAATTTAAATATTTTATTTTAAATATAATTTTAATTTTTAATTATATTCAGATTAGTTTATTATATATTAAATTTAATTTATAATGATATTATATTTTAAATTTAATTATAATTTTAATTTAATTACAATTTAAATTTTAAATTTATATTTATATTAATTTATTATATATAAAATTATAATACAGAATTAATTTTGAATTTAAAAAAATTAATTTTTTAATATACGTAATATTTTGTGGCGGCCTAAGCCCTCACAAAATATTTTTTTTTAATCTGGAGGTCATTTGTGGCGGCCTAAGCCCTCACGAAGGAGGGAATTTGTGGCGGCCTGTGCCCTCACAAAAGCTGATTTTAAAAGCAGTCTGTCCTTTGTGGCGGCCTAAGCCCTCACAAAGGCAGACTTTTGTGACTGCAAAAGCCCTCACAAATGCCTGTCTTTTGTGGCTGCAAAAGCCCTCACAAATGCCAACCTGTTTCTGGCACTTTGTGGCTGCAAAAGCCCTCACAAAATTTTGTGACCAGCTTCTTTGTGGCTGCCAAAAGCCCTCACAAAAGCCACCTTTGTGGCTGATTATACCCCTTTGTGAGGGCAAAAGCCCTCACAAAATGCTTGTTTTCTTGTTGTGAATTACCTAGCGGATGAGAGCAAGTAGTGTTTCTGATAAGAATTGATATAAATTTCAAAGATAAAAGCATTTTGAACAATGAGTAATAATAAAATTAATTGTAACATAAAATTAATTTTGACTTTCTTCCTCTTTTTCTAGTCTATTTTTGAGAATGAGTAATAATAACAACTACTTAATTTTGTTTCCAAAACTCTTTTGCCAAGGATATGACATCTTGTTATGAATCAAATATCTAATCAATTATGAATGAGTTAGTCAAATCTACATATAATATGACATCTTATTATGAATCAAATATCTAATCAATTACGTACAAGAAATTTTAATAATGAAATTTCGATCTAGAAATTTTAACATATTGGAAATTTTAGTACTGAAATTTCAAGATCTTGAAAATATATACATTCCCAAAATTTTAGTATTGACAAAAGTTCGGTATACATATTTTATATGATAAATTGATATTTGACCATATCGCGAGAGTCTCACGATAGTGTGAAAATGTAAGTGGAATATGATCTTTATTTTTCTTAATTTTATTTTATTTAACGATTTTTTTCAATTTGGATTGAAAGCTTTATTAAGATCATGTATGTAAAGTTTTATACAATTCTAAATCATTTTTTATATTATTGAGATGCACCAAAATTAGCGTGTTATGTGTTTTTTATTGAACACCGTTAATTTTCATAACTCTCAATAACATATTAAATAATTTTATATTACAAAACCAAAACCAAATCCAAAAAATAAATTTACCACATAATTATTGAAATATTATTTGATTTTTTTTAAATCTCTTTCTGTAAAAATTGATCAAATTTTGTATTATTTTTTTAAAATACATGTATAGTAGGATACAATTCAAATACATGAGATTTCAATCCATAAAATGTGATTATGTGAAGAGTAAAATATTAAATGTAACTAGTAACTAAAACACTAAAATTATATACTCCATCCATATAAAAAGTATAGGAGAAAAACACATGAATTTGGTCTAAATTTAAATAAAATATATGTATTTTTTTCCGCTTAACCATGCACACTAAATACTCGAAGACAGTCTATATATTGTCATCGTTTCTCCACTTTTCACTTCTAATATTATATGGGAACAATTGGATTATGTTCTAAATTGAGATAGCTACTTCTAGTAAAAGTTTTGGAAGTTTTGGTCAATTGGATTATGTTCTAAATTTGTTAACTCATTTAATTATTTAATAAAAACTCAACAATTTTCATCTTCAATTCTAATTTCTTCATTTTCAACTCACAAATTCTTATATCTAGATCAAAACCCTAAAAATTCTGAAATTCATATCTAGTTAGATCCAAATCCTGCAAAGGAAGGAAAAAACTAGAAGAAAATTAGTAAATGTATGTATCGAAAGTCCCTGAAATTTTTTTTAAATGGATTCTTATCTCTAAAACCAATTTTTTTCTTCTTTTCAATTTCATCATTCGTAAACCTAATTGATGTTCTCGATCTTAGGAATCATATTATACTCTTGCATCTATATGTTGAAACTTCATCTTTGTGTTAAAAACTGATATCAAATGAGAATTTAATTGTAGAAAGTGACTTTTATGGATGATAGAAGAAGATTACAATATAAATGAAATTACACACACTATAAAGAATGCATAAATCATTCATTCATATTTAAGGTATGGATCTTAGAATTTTTAGGGTTTGGATCGAGATATAAAAAATTGTGATTTGAAGATGAAGAAATTAGGGTTGAAGATGAAGCTTGTTGAGTTTTTATTAAAAAATTTAAAGTTGAAGATGAAGATTATTAAATTTTTATTATTTAATTAGTTAATTAATTAATTAATTAATTAGTTTTAAATTTTAAATTAAATAAACTTTGAATTTACGGTGAGTATACAATATTTTTTTTTCAGTAAAAGTGATATGATTCTTCCGTAAAAGAGAATAAGTAAGGGGTGAGCAAAATAATCGCCTTTTGCAATGAATAACATCTCATCAACCATACTCATAAGTTAAGTTCACTCAAGTGGATCACTTTTGCATTACTTGACATAATAAATCGAAATATATATATAAATATATAATTTAATCCTCTTGAAATAAAATTACTTTGAATCATGTTCTATGATTTTATTTAAGAAAAAGAAAGTAAAGTCAATTGATTGTCCAGAGAATTTTGAAAATAGTTTCTTTATGATGCGAACACTTTTAAGTGTGTGTAATTAAATATATCGTTCCTATGTTTTTTTTTCTCAAGACACACACACACACATATATATATATATATATTATGTTATAAGAATATAACATATAAATGATTTATAAATTGGACTTACATTCTTTTCATCTTCTATGCATACTATAAAACTAATTAATTAGAAATTTATATAATAGCATGTAATTGTTCTAAATAAATGATTCAAAAAAATCTTTAAATGTGTTTTAAGTTAGAATTTATTATATGTCAATCTTGTTGATGTTACACTAACAATTTTAAATAATGATGATAATTTTTACTTGTGATTTTGTAGGTGTTAATGATCAATACAATGGAAAACATGTTGAACAAAGTAATAGATTTTGGATTGGTCTAAAACATGTCATTCACAACATCCGAGTTTTCATGTCTCGTACTCAAATAAACATATTTATTTCCTTCAACTAACTTCATTAGATAACTTCATCCGAGTTTTTCCCAACACTTAGTTCTAGAGTCTTTCGAAGTCCTTCGATATGCACTTATTTTCTTATAAATCAAAGAGATATTAGTCAAGTTCTCCTTAATTCGACTTCTCAGCGATGTTAGGATGTGCTTGAGTGCAACATGATACTTTGTGGGTTCATCAACATGTTTTTTATCTACTTCTTTTAAGTATTTGACTAATGCATTATGCTCAAATGTAGTTACTAACATATGGTTTTGAAGTATGTACATTCCAGTCACAATTCATCCCAAACTATTCCTCAATACCTTTTATATATGTTTGAATGGATAACCAAACTTTAGTGGAAATCTCAGAGCCATCTTTACTTGACTTATATTTTCCACCTTTATTGTAACCTAAAAATCATTTTGACTTTCTTCATCTTTTTCTAGTCTATTTTTCAGAATGAGTAATAATAACAACTACTTAATTTTGTTTCCCAACCTCTTTTGCTTAGGATATGACATCTTACTATGAATCAAATATCTAATCAATTGTGAATGGTTTAGTCAAATCTACATATAGTACTTGTGTCTTCTCCATCTCTGTTTAATTAAATAATAAACACAAATAATAAAAAAAAACACATAGCAAAAGACGTACAAGAAATTTTAATAGTGAAATTTCTAGAAATTTTAACATATTGAAAATTTTAATACTGAAATTTCTAGATCTTCAAATATATACATTCCCAAAATTTTAGTACTGACAAAAGTTCGGTATACGTATGCATACCGAAAATTTTATATGAGAAAAAAATGATATTTGACATGTCAGAAGAGTCTCACAATAGTGTGGAAATGTAAGTGGAATATGATCTTTATTTTTTTAATTTAATTTTATTTATCGATTTTTTTTATTTGGATTGAAAGTTTCATTAAGATCATGCATTGAAAGTTTTATACAATTCTAAATCATTTTATATAGAGATGCACTAAAATTAGCGTCTTATGTGTTTTTATTGAACATTGTTAGTTTTCATAACTCTCAATAATATATTAAATAATTTTAGATTTATGTAAAACTTTACATGCATGGTCTAAATGATATAAACTTTAATCTAGTGAAAAAAAGTTAAAAAACAAAATTAAAATTAAAGAGAAATAGAAATAGAGAGGATTGGGATAGATTGAGGAAAATTTGAATTGGCAGGATTCCAACTGATTTCTCTCTCTTTTATTGTAGGAGAGATTTATTTTTTTATTTATTGCAAGAGAGGTTTTAAGAAACTACTCTTATTAACTTTTCATTTTTAGGCAAAAAATCATTTTTTTAACAAAATCATTTTCTAAAATATTTTAAACAAAATATTGACTTTTAAAAAAAGATTTTTATTAGAAAAAATTGGAAACTCACGTACCCAAATTAAAAAATCGTTATTGTTAGGTTTCCCATGCAAACGATAAGAAGATTGAGGATAAACTAGATGATAGTGGTAAGAGTATTCATATAGAAACTGGTCCAATTACAAAACCAAAACCAAATCCAAAAAATAAATTTACCACAGAATTATTGAAATATTATTTGGTTTTTGTAGATCTCTTTTTGTAAAATTTGATCAAATTTCCTCTTCATTTTTTAAAATCCATGTAACTTATAGTCTGATACAATTCAAATACATGAGATTTATTTCTATAAAATGTGAATATGTAAAGAATAGAATATGAAATATAATTAATAACTAAAATACTATAATTATATACTCCCTCCATATAAAAATTAATATAGGAAAAAACACATCAATTAGGTGGAAATTTAAATTAAATATATGTATTTTGTTCTGTTTTAATCATGCACACGATTAAATATGATTATACTTTTCCATATTTGGTACTCAAAGACAGTCTATATATTGTCATCGTTTCTCCACTTTTCATTTCTCAAAAAAATAAAAGTATATAGTCTTACTTCATATTTAATCAGTATATATCAGTACTTTTTCGTATAAATATGAAGGGATTATATGTCCTTTTAATGTTTGTTATTGCTTCACGTAGCTTGTGTGCTAGAGAAACGCCTACTCCTTTCTTTAATGTTCTTTCGTATGGTGCAATCGGGGATGGTCAAACTGATGATACAAATGTATTTTTTTTTCACGAGATCATCATTATACTTATTATATGACTACATTTCTCAAATATAACACAATTTTAAACTATTTGTTCATAGGCTTTTCTGGAAGCATGGCAAGACGTGTGTGGCACAGTTGATGGCATCCCAACACTGTTCATACCACGAGGCAAAACATTTATGTTGCAACCATTGTTGTTTCAAGGTCCTTGTAAATCGGCATATATTATGATTGCGGTACTCCTACATATGCATAATGAAAGAGTTAAATTAATATGTATTTAATTCATATAAAATCTCAATATTTTAAATTTAATTCTTTAAAAAAAATTATTTTTTATTTAAAAAAAGTTCGAATGAGAAATTATTATTAATAACAATAATATTCATGATCATTTAAATATTGTCCCAACTTAATTAGATTCAAACTATATCCGATGAGTTACAAAGTTAAGTTCTTACCATTAAACTTTTAAATATTGTCTATATTTAGAAAATAATAAATCAATAATTCTAATTATTTAATTATCATCATTATTATTTATTTATTTACTAATTCATTATTAACTTACAATTATTCCTTTCGAAGCAATATTGAAATATTTTTCATAAATAATACTAAACACTAAAAACACCATTTAATTTAATATAAATAAATGGTATTTAAATTTACAAAAATGCAACTAAATGGTGTTAAATGTCAGTTATTTCTCATAATATATTACTATCATGGTTACATTTTTTTTAGAGTTTATATAGTATATTTGGCAATGTTAAAATATCGATACATTTTATTGTTAAATTAATAGTTATTTTCTATCATTTAAAAATCATTTATTATCATTTAAAAAATTAAAATGACTAAATATTATTGATTAAAAATGTCTGTTAAATAAATTTTTTTTTTCTGTAAATTTTTACTATCTATAACAGTAAATATTTAATATTTTTACGATAAAATATAAAAATATAAAACTTATATATAATACTTATAATTAATAAAATGGAGTTTTGTTTTTCTTATGAAATGATTTATAAAAAAAAAAATCGGTACATGCTCCGAATTTTTTTTTTATTTGTCAATCAAATTATTTAGTTGTTATGTATTGTACAATACTAATGATGTAATTTTGAGTTGACAGCTTAAAGGAATTATCATTGCCCCACACAGTGTTGAGGCTTGGAAATGGCCAAATAATGAAAGGACAGCATGGATCCAGTTCTGGCAAATAAGTGGCCTTAATATATATGGAGGAGGAACGTTTAATGGCCAAGGTGCCCCATGGTGGTCGAAGTATTTGGGAAGTGAAGAAATAAATAGGCCAACTGTAAGTTGATAAACATGATCATATAGCTAATATTATATATGTTCCTATATATTTTGAAATTTATATTTTATTAAAAATAATAAACGTTAATTTAATTTTTATATTATTTTTCAACTAATTGGAATATATAAGTGATAATTAATTGGTGTTATGGATATGCAGGCTCTTGTTTTTTCCGGCTGTGAAAATCTACAACTTCACCGGTTGACTCACATTGATAGTCCGAGAAATCATATAAGCATTGGTTCATGTAATGGAATTATTATCTCCAAACTTAATATAATTGCACCAGAGACAAGTCACAACACTGATGGGATTGACATCGCACATTCATCCAACATCCTCATTCGGAATTCAAACATTCAAACCGGTCATTATAATACACATCCTCAACTCTAGAATCTTGACTATCGACACTTTTCATATTTGAGATCCATTTGTCTCATTTTATTTATCATTTTTATAAAATAATTTTGTTTATTTTAATTATTATTTTACAATAAAAATATGTTATTATTTTTTTATACTCATAAATAATATTATTAATTAATGTATTTTACATCAATGTGTATTTTGAACCAATGGTTGGATATATTTAGGTGGATCATACATCGAGGTATAAAGTAGGATTGGGTTAATTTCTTGTAACTTTCATCTTGATTTTCTTTAACAAATTATTGTCTATTGATTATAGGGGATGATTGTGTCGCCATTAACTCTGGCTCAAGCTTCATCAACATAACTGGTGTTTTTTGTGGACCTGGCCATGGCATCAGGTGATTAAGTCAAATCAAACTAATATTTGAAAATAAATAATGTTCACATTTTATATATATATTTTATGGAGTTTATTTATTCAATAAAAAATATTTATTTAACGGTTAGATTAATGAAATTTATTGTTTATATTGAGTTATAAAGCGGAGTAACTCAACATAGAGTTATGTCATGAGTCAACGGATCCCCGTTCTACATATATATATGAGTGATGATCCATTTGATTCTAGAAGTAACTATTGTTTGCTCTCCATAATAACTCTTTGTAGATATTAAATTTTATAAATTGAATCATTTAATATTTTTATATTACTTTAATAATCATACATATAAAAATTACAAAATTTAGATATGTCTACTTATAGGATCTTATAGTCAACATTTTATTTTCATTTTTAAAATAATATCACACATTGAATTTAACTTGATAAAATATCAAATATTATTAAAGATTAAAAAAAAAAACTATTAATTTAATGGTTGAATTGATCAATATCTATTTATTAAGCAAAGTAAAGAAAAGTTAATTAAATTAACGAATCCCCACATATTTGTGTTTGTGATATAGTTCGATTAACATTAATTCAAACTCTTTGAGATTGGTGAATCTAGTGTAGGTAGCCTTGGAAGAGGAGGAGAATATGCTATGGTGGAAGAGATACATGTACGGAATTGTACCTTCAATGGAACTCAAAATGGAGCTAGAATCAAGACATGGAAGGTGATGCAAAAATGTAAAGTATTAAATAGACCATATCAGTGAGATTAAATCATAATCAAATATTGAAATATTTTTTTTGTTGTGTTTGTAATATTTAATCAGGGAGGATCTGGGTATGCAAGGAAGATCACATATGAAGATATTGAAATTGTTGGAGCATATAACCCTTTGATTATTGACCAACATTATCACCCTAATGGTAAAAGTGAAAGTACTTCTAGCACAGCAGTGGAAGTGAGTGATGTTACTTTTCGAAAATTCCGCGGAACCTCAGCTCAGGAGAATGCAATCCAATTAAATTGCGATTCCAACAATATTGGTTGCACCAACATTGTACTGGATGATATTAACATAACCAATGTTGCTGGAGGAACAACAAAAGCATCTTGCACTAATGCACATGCAACATCTATTTCATGTCACCCGTACGTCTCGTGTCTTCCTTGAAACATTAGTCGGTGACGATATACTACATCAAGTATTGGCGGAAAAATGGAGGTTGAAGTGAAAATTGTCATTATTAAAGGTTAATGTGATTGAAGTGCATTGATTGATTATGCCATTATTTTGCTATTATTAAGTTAGAAATCCATAGGAAATACGTTACTTGCGTATGTGTCGGTGGAACTATTTTCCCACGTAAACCTTCGTGAATAATTGTTTCATGAGAATTTATGAATCTGCAAGTCATTTACCTGCAACTATTTCCGCTGAAAAAGTGAATAAATTTCACAGCTAACGTTTCCTAACTTAAGGCATTTTCTGACGACTTTTTATGCAAAAATATTTGCAGTACCATTCATGCGAATGTGTTCTAAGGGTATTTCTGCATGTAATTCCACATGCAATTTCGTATGAAAATTTTTTTCGCCTGAAAATCTGTAGATAACTCCCCATCAAAATTATTTTCGAAGAAAAATCTACAGAAAATTTGCACATGTAAGAGAGTTGAGAAGTATCCATCTTGTGCTTGTTTTTCTGATTTTTAATTTATATGAAAATTTAAAATAGAAGTATATGAAAACATTATTATAAATATATTTTTTGAAGTATTTAATATTAGTCTTTAATTGAAATACTATTGCAATACACCAAAAGAAAATTTATATCATGTTCATTGATGATAACTAAATATTAATTAAAGTATGATCCAACTATTGCAATACTCCTAAACAAAATTTATATCATGTCGCAAATCATAACTAAGAGATAATTAAAACATGATCCAAAAAAATTAAGTATAATCAAGTACATGATGCAACCAAATTACCCAAATAAAAACAAGGCTAAATTACATCTGTAGTCCTTTAACTTAATTTCAGGTAACGTTTTAGTCCTTTATCTTTTTTTTTTTCCCGACTTGGTCCTTTATTTTAATTTTAAGTGACAATTTGATATTTTATGTTTTAAAATTTCAATAATGTTATCCTTTTTTATAAAAAAATTCAAAAAAAATTTAATCAAAACTCATAAAATTAATTATATTATTCAATATAATACAAATTTCATCAAATTTGTAACGCAAATCTTCAAATAAACTCATATTTTCATACTTTATTTGATATTGTTAGGAATAAAGGACTAAATCGGGAAAAAAAAAAGATAAAAGACTAAAACGTTACCTGAAATTAAGTTAAGGGACCACAAATATAATTTAGCCTAAAAACAAATACTACTCAATACGATCACTACCAATGTCATCTTCCCTAATATCTTCATCAGTTTCATAGTTGGGTTGTGGTGATGAACTTGGATGAGAAAAGTTAAGTTTCATACTACTCTGCATCCTACACCAAAGCTACCAATTGCATGAGAAAAGTTAAGTTTTTGTTGGTCTCGACCATCTCTTTTTCTTGTCGTTGCAATTGTTGCTTTATCAACAATTTAAATAGACATATTATTATACCTTTATTTAAATACTTGTCTTGCACACAAGTAAATTGAATAAATTCTTTGACATCCTTTAAAAACTCAAAATTTATATGCTTTTCGATCGAGGAGAAGCTTGTTGTACATCCATATCCGGTTCGATGTGCAGAAACTTCAATTTCCTTTACACATGTTGTCTTTGATATTATGAACTATATCTAATATATATTTTTCATGCATATACACAATATCTAATATCTAAATTGTATGCTAAATATACTATATATAGACAAGTGAGTGAAGAAATAAAACAATAATAATTAATTAATTAATATCATAGATGAACATAGTCAATTTTTTTTTTCTCGTATATAATTGATGAAGCAAACTAATTGTCTAGAAAAATAGACAACCCATTACGGAAAATTCAAGGGAAAAAATGATGACATGCAAAAATTAACTGATATATGTCAAACAAATAACACAAATCTACATATAATTGATACGTATGTGTGTGCAAGTTATGCATGTTTGCAGCCAAACATCAATGAATAAAAAAATACCTTAGCAACTACAAGACTAGAGGAAATTGTAACAAGATCTTCTAGAGTTTCAACCCTGTCTAAAGGTAACGAACTGCATATATAATTCATCATCATCATCGAACTCGTCAAAATCTTCCTGTAAAAGAAAAAATTAGTTAGAAAAAAATAAAAGACAAAATTATGGATTGAGCAAATTGGAGAGGACGATGGAGGGAGTTTGGAAAATAGGAACAAGACACATAACAACATTCCTATTCCAAATTACTCTTCCAATGCTAATTTTAGTAAATTTCACCCCCTTTATTTTGGAAAAGTTTGCTAAAATGAATCTTTAGGAAAGCAACAAGGCTAAGGAACAAGTACAAAATATACTCAACCATATAAAATATTAGACTAGAAGTTAAATGAACTAACAAAAACATACTCAACCATATAAAACAAATCAAATACAATAATTCAAAACAAATTAAACTCAACCATTCAAATAGCTTAAACTAATAAAGCATAGAGTAAAGAGATTGAAAATCCTATAGATTAATGTAAGGACAAATCCAACAGATCCAAACAAGTAGAACTTACAACGAATGCCTTTTTAAAGTGGCTAGGTAATTTGATCAAACCACAAATGCTTTTTAGAGTGGCTAGTAAATACAACCATTATCCAAGAATTTGTAAAGTTAAAGCAATCTTCATTAGTGCCCCTTTTTTATCTTCATTCTTAACTCCTATAAGTAAAATACGCTTTCTCTAAATTGTATATGTTTCCCATTTATGTCCTATGCACTACAACTTAATTCTTCTCTAATCTCAAAAACCAAACATAAGTCTAGTTGGGTTTAAAGGAATCATCGTTTTTGTAAAATATGATTTATGTGTTTCTTGTGTTCCTCAAACAAGATCACACATCTTCTATTTATAATGAGGTTATAATAATTACATTCAAATATGAGGAACTTGTATTTGACTAGAAGTTCTACCAATGAACCTAGGTAATTGTACAATCAAAGAATAATAAATTATACTTTGAATTCTAATACTCCTCCTCAAGCTAGAGCATACATATCATATGCACCAAGCTTGTTACATTAGATTCAACTCGAGGACCCCTAAGTGACTTAGTGAATATGTCAGCCAATTGATAATTTGAACCAACAAAATCAGTTGTGATTTCTCTGGAAAGAACTTTGTCTCTTACAAAATGACAATCGATCTTTATGTGCTTTGTTCTGTGACACCCTAAACCCCTAAAATAATATATATAATAATTTATATTATATTTCTATAAAATTTGCAGCAGATAAATAGAAATATGTTTCCAAGAAAATAATTTTTTTTTTTTAACTTAGGATATCACGTTTCTCAAAAATCAAAAGGAACACGTTAAACTTATTTTCTCCGTTAAAATAGTGTAATCTCAATAAGCTTGGTTTAAGTATTATTACTTGATTTAATTTAAAAACTTACTAGTACTTCTAAGATTTTCATACAAAAATTCATTTCAAATTAAATAAGTAAAATACAATTTAAACCATTATTCCCGGTATCACCTATCAGAGCATGGTTCCTCCCAAACATGAACTTCAAAATTCATTAACCTGTAATAACTGCGATTTCACAAACGTAGGGCCAAGTCAGTCAAACACAAATAACGAAGGAGGTGAGTTTCAAAATCATGATGACAGTATAATACAAGTAAGAAGAACACACAAACAATCATAATAGAACCGTATCATTACACAAATATTCCATCAAGAAAATATCACATTAAAATGGCAAATCACTCAAGGAAAATCAATAAAGTTCACTATAACATCAAATCGTTTAAGACGAATTATCACCACCCACGATACATATTAATCACAACAAAACAACCACAATCAAATGCAATACTCTACTTCACAATGTGGTACCATTATAACTCTGAAATACTTGGTTAGGAGGCTTGATACTATGACACCATCCCGGTGGACGGACAATTCAAATTGGCTTTGTCCTCATAGATCCCCTCAACTCAATCCGAAACACATATACGTAACAGTCGAGGTAAATGTGTGTTGCGTGGTAGCTCCCAACATTTGGAGTGCTACCTCCAAGTCACCTAGGAATTCCACACCCGAATACCTCCAAGGTCTAACGATCTTGCCTTAAGGCTCGACAGCAGACTGCCACGATCAGGCTCATTCAGTTGTACTTCCCTGGAATCACTAGGCTTGTTAGGCCCTACCTATATGATGACAAAATAATCTCCACTTCATAAATTCACAATATTTATTTTCTCCCATCGTTGGTATATGATACTCCATTAATACCGTCATCTCAAACACAAATTGAAATCACAATATTCTCATCACAATTTATAACATCACTATAATTAATCACACATCATCATCACATAAACTCATCACAAATTTATAGAATTACTATCATCAATCATACAACAACACATATATTCATCGCAAATTTATCACATCACCATTATTAATCATACATTATCATCATCACATAAAATTATCTCAACACATCTATTTTTATTATAATATAATTTAAACTCATCTAATCACATATGCATAAAATTAATTCAACAACCAATATCAAAATAATATCAAACACCACACATTTAAAGAAATTAAATCAAATATCACAATAATATCAAATGCCCAACATTTAGCGAAATTAAATCAAATATCAAAATAAAATTAAATATCACACATTTAACGAATGAATCAACACCTTATAATTATTTCTATTCCAAATTTTAATCTCACAATTTCTATTTTGCACATTAATTAATTTATTACTCGAAGGGCTATTGCCATACGTAGCGATCTCCGGATGAATCGTTGGGAAATACGGTTTTCTCGTTCATCTCACAATATATTATACACATGAATTCAAACGCTCTCTCACCCCTTACCTTATTTCGCACTTTCATACACAAATACGATTCCACGAGCAAACAGCTTTTGTTCATTGACTCTTTATCCTTTAATTAATCATAAATAAGAAAACAAATCAGTGGATAAAATAACTATTTTTCACACGATCGTTTTAGCGTTGGTTTCACTCAAATTGGACTTACGGTGAAGAAGAACGGTTCAAACTAAGGAATTTTATAAACAGAGTAGTCGGGTATTTTAGAGAGAAATTTGGATGGTTAAAAATCTGAGGAAGTATGTTTGTTTGACTACCTCAATGAATAAAACAACATACTGAAATTTGGACGAGAACGGGGAAACCTTTTCAGTACAATTATCGATCGTCGGTGTCAAACTATAGGTTGTGGTTATGTTTCTCTTTGGTTTTATGGCCGCCGTCCAACTTCCTTCCTTTTTTTTTGTTTTATTTTATTAACAATTCGGGTTCACATATGGGTCAAAACCATTGGCCTCCTTTTAGGTTTTACTAGTTTTATTTTATTTTATTTTTTAAAACACAATTTCATTAATAAAACATTATTAATATTTTAAAACTAATAATTGAAACTCTCACATTCAAAAGAATCTCTACAATTATACTTATTTCTCAAAATACTCACATTATAATAATACCAACATATTAGAAAATAGTCAAAATTATAAAATAAATAAATATAACATCAATATTTTATATTAATTACTAAAGCATAATAAATATATATAAAATCACAATGTCATAACAAGTATATAAAAATAAACGAAATCAAACACAATATCAATTCTATCTCAAGATAATTATTTATAAAAAAATAACTAAAAATAGTTATAAATTATTGAAATATAACTACATGCATACTTAACATCAGTCAAGCGCACATAAAAGTATTATACTCATTCAATATATTATACTCTTGAATTGAAACGCTCTCTCACCCCTTACCTTATTTCGCACTTTCATACACAAATACGATTCCACGAGCAAACAGCCTTTGTTCATTGACTCTTTATCCTTTAATCGATCATAAATAAGAAAACAAATCAGTGGATAAAATAACTATTTTTCACACGATCGTTTTGGCGTTGGTTTCACTCAAATTGGACTTACGGTGAAAAAGAACGGTTCAAACTAAGGAATTTTATAAACAGAGTAGTCGGGTATTTTAGAGAGAAATTTGGATGGTTAAAAATCTGAGGAAGTATGTTTGTTTGACTACCTCAATGAATAAAACGACATACTGAAATTTGGACGAGAACGGGGAAACCTTTTCAGAAAAATTATCGATCGTCGGTGTCAAACTATAGGTTGTGGTTGTGTTTCTCTTTGGTTTTACGGCCGTCGTCCAACTTCCTTCCTTTTTTTTTGTTTTATTTTATTAACAATTCGGGTTCACACATGGGTCAAAACCATTGGCCTCCTTTTAGGTTTTACTAGTTTTATTTTATTTTATTTTTTAAAACACAATTTCATTAATAAAACATTATTAATATTTTAAAACTAATAATTGAAACTCTCACATTCAAAAGAATCTCTACAATTATACTTATTTCTCAAAATACTCACATTATAATAATACCAACATATTATAAAATAGTCAAAATTATAAAATAAATAAATATAACATCAATATTTTATATTAATTACTAAAGCATAATAAATATATATAAAATCACAATGTCATAACAAGTATATAAAAATAAACGAAATCAAACACAATATCAATTCTATCTCAAGATAATTATTTATAAAAAAATAACTAAAAATAGAAAATAGTTATAAATTATTGAAATATAACTACATGCATACTTAACATCAGTCAAGCGCACATAAAAGTATTACATTAATTGGGTACACGTATATACACGTAAAATCACATAAAATCTTTTTCTTTAAAATATATGTATTACACTAAAATACTATTATTTTTTAAAAAATATATCAAATAATAAAATAAAATATTTATTATTCATATCGCTCATGTAATCTAATATTTATAAAACTAGCACATCATAGAAATCCCCTATATAACAAAAATTTGTCAGAAAATTTATCATCATGTATTCTAAAATAATTTTAATATTAAATTAATTATTTAAAATCGTACTTAACTAATAAAATAGTTTATTATTAAATATAGGGTGTTACAATTCTCCCCTTGTTAATGAATTTCGTCATCGAAATTTACGGTAAGTGAACTAATATCTAACTTACCACCTGATCATTGCATTTGGGCACATGTTTTTAGCTTTAGTTTGGTATTTTAAAAGTTCTTTATAGCTTAAATTAATATTTTTAGCTTGTTTCTAAACTTTGGGTCAAATTTGAATTATAATTTTATTATTTGCATTTTAACTTTATTATTTATATTTTGACTCTTTCTCGCTCAGTAGTCATAACTTGAGCTCTAGATATTGAATTGGCACATATGAGCAGGTGTTGGAAAGATAAAAATTTGAACTACAACTTTTGTGTTGGAAGGAAAGACCAATTCCGAACTTTACTGAGCTGAAATTGCAAATTTCTTAATTTGAATATTTGTAATAATTTTAATTAGTAGGTCACTTGTTTTTAAACCCTAAACCCTAAAGTCATAGCAAGTACTATTTATTAGCAATTTTGTTAATTTTCTAAGAGGGAAAAATTAGGATTCAAATTGTTACAAGAAATAAATAGTTTTATTTTAAATTCATGGAAGACTAATTTTATAAGATTAATCCACGAGTTCAGAGTTTCATCAACACCTTGAGATTCAGGTTACACTGTCAATTTCTATTCATGATTCTATTCTTGTTTATTTGATTATATTGAAATTTTGATTGCTTAAATTGAATTTCAATAGGATTGATTAAATTTATTTGACAGAATTTGGTTTCGGTTTCTAATTTAATTGAATTACAATTTTGCGACGCTTGATCGTTAATTATAATATTTTGATGATTGTGATGCTTAATCCAATCAAAGAAACCAAATTCACGTAGGATTGATTACGCTTGTTTGATCAATTCTATAGTCAAATAAGAAAAGAATCACAAATTAGAATTTAAACTCATCGATAGATTCTGTGATAGGTTTGAAACTCGAATAAGTGGATTAATTGTTTTGCTCATATGTTAAAACAAAAATCTAAAAACCCCTTTTAATTTCAATTTTCAATTCGGTTATTATTACTATATCGTAAGTCTTTGCGAAACGATTCGAGTTATTACCTCTATTTACATTTTATCAATTGTATTTGACTCGTGTGCGACAGCGGATCAAATTTGCGCCGTTGCCGGGGACTCTCTGATAATAATATTAACCTTGTTTTTAGGCGACTGTCTCAGATTGCTCCGAAATTTCGCCAGAATATCAGGAAAAAAAAATCAAGGAACAGGACTCCATATAAGTTTCTTATACGGAAACGACGGTCAAAATCCCAAATTTCTTTGTTTAGACCTTTTTTTAAATTTTGTTAATTTTTCATATTCTCCAAAAATTCCCAAAAAATTTGCGTTGCCTGTATTTGTATTTTAGAAATTTTTTATGGTATTTTTATATTTTTTGGATTTTATTTGATAGGGTTTTCTATTTTCACTTCAATTTTAGCATTTGGGACATTGTTGGAATTTTCAGAATTGTTATTTTGTATTGCATTGTTATGATGATGCATGACTAGGGCTAATTCTGTGAATTTTCATTCTCTTGAACCTGAAATAGATAGGCATTTCATTTACGTCGTAGACTTAATAGAGCTGCTAGTGTTAACGAGTTAGAGTTAGATACTGAAATTGACAACTTGTTGCAAAATATGGTGATGCGAATAATAGAACCTTAAGACAACTTGCTGCACCTAATATCAATTATAATGCATTATGTATCACATATCCTAACGTTACTGTACCATTTGAACTTAAATCTGGTTTAATACACTTGCTTCCAAGGTTTAATGGTCTTGCAAGTAAGGATCCCCACAAACACTTGAAGGAATTCCATGTTGTGTGTTCTACCATGAAGCCTCAAGGAGTCACAAAAGACCACATTAAGCTAAGAGCCTTCCCATTTTCACTCCAAGATGCTGCCAAGGACTGGTTATACTACCTTCAACCAGGTTCTGTTACAAGTTGGAATGATCTCAAGATATTGTTTCTAGAAAAATTCTTTCCTGCCTCAAGAGCTGTTTCAATCACAAAAGAAATATATGGCATCAGACAGATTGACAGGGAATCATTACATGAGTATTGGGAGAGATTCAAGAAATTAGTGTCAAGCTGTCCTCATCACCAAATTTCTGAACAATTGCTCATCCAATATTTTTGTGAAGGCTTGCTACCTATTTTGAAGCATTTTGGATGTCGATAAGACCCCAGAAGCAGCAAGGGCTTTGATTGAGAACATGTGCATTAATTCTCAGTAGTTTACAACTAGAAACAATTCAACAATATTGACAAAGGGTGTGAATGAAATTCAAGCTTCTTCCCACAATAATTTAGAAGGAAAACTTGATGAGCTTACATCTTTAGTAAAAAAATTGGCAATAGGTAAAACCCAAGTAGTTGTCTGTGGTATTTGCACTTCTCCAGAGCATCCTTCAAATTCATGTCCTACATTGCAAGAAGACCCAATTGCTGATGCTCCTCAAGCATATGCAGCAAATATATACAATCCTCAAGCCAACTATGATCTATCATCTAACAGGTACAATCCTGGTTGGAGAAACCATCCCAACCTGAGATGGGGGAATTCATCTGCACAACAACAACCTAGGCAGCAACAGCAAAATATTACTGCACAACAAAACGATGCACCTTCATTAGAGGACCTCGTTAAACAGATGGCTATCCAGAATCTCAAATTTAAACAAATAATAGATTCCACCATTCAAAATTTGGAAACAAAGATTGGTCAGCTAGCCACTTCAATCAATCAATTACATGCTCAGGGGTCAAACCAATTGCCTGCACAGTTAGTAGTAAATCCAAATGCTCCCAATGTTAGTGCAATTACATTGAGGTCTGGGAAAGTTGTTGAAATACCAAAGGTACCTGAAACTATAGTGAAAAATAACAAGGTTGCTGAGGATACTTTGATATATGAAACTGTTGATGTTGAGCAAAATGTACCACTTCCTTTTCCTCAAAGGGCAGTGAAGACTAAGAAAATGGACGAGGCAGATAGGGACAACGAGATCCTGGATACATTTAGGAAGGTGGCAGTGAACATTCCCCTTCTTGAAGCAATTAAACAGATTCCAAGATATGCAAAATTTCTAAATGATTTGTGCACACTCAAGAGAAGGTTAAAAGGAAATGAAAGAGTAAACATGGGGCGAAACGTTTCAGCCCTCATTCAACCCATGCCTCAAAAATGGAAAGATCTAGAAACTTTTTTCATTCCATGTACCATAGGCAATAGTCAATTTGAAAATGCTATGTTAGAGTTAGGAGCTTCCATTAATGTAATGCCTACATCTATTTTTATTTCTCTTGCTCTTGGACCTTTACAAAGTACATGTGTTACCATTCAATTGGCGAACAGGAGCAATACTCGTCCCGCTCGACTAGTGGAGGATGTACTTGTTCGAGTTAATGAATTGATATTTCCTACAGATTTTTACATTCTGGACATGGAGGGAGAGAATAAGTCCAACAGGACGCCTATCATCTAAGGCAGACCATAAACTGCTAGAACAAAAATTGATGTGCATGTTGAAACTCTATCCATGGAATTTGGTGATAGCATTGTTAAATTTAACATCTTTGATGCTATGAAGCACACCGTGGAAGAGCATTCTATTTTTCAAATTGAATTGCTTGTTGATTTGGTTGATGACACTTACCTCGATATATTTGCCACTGATTTTCCTTCATTGTCTGGTTTTGATGATACTTATACTTGTGAACTCTGTACAAATCCTCAATTGTGCTATGTGTGTGCTGAGATCAAAACTGCCTTGCAAGTTGATCATTGTACTGATATCGATATTTCTACTAACATAATTGATTTTGCAGACTTAGCTTCGGCCACTGGTGTTGTACCTTCCATTGAACAACCACCGACTATAGAGCTTAAACCACTTCCTGAAAATTTGAAATATGCTTATTTAGAAGGAAGTGGCATGTTACTTGTGATTATTTCAGCCAAACCTGAAGATAAAGAGGAAGAGAAGTTGTTGTAGATTTTGAGAAAACGCAGGAAGGCAATCAGATGGACCTTGGCTGATATTCCTGTTATTAGCCCATCCATATGTATGCATAAGATATTACTGGAGGATGGGGTAAAATCAGTTAGGTAGCCCCAAAGGCGACTTAACCCATTAATTTTGGATGTTGTAAAAAAAGAAGTGACCAAGCTCTTGCAAGCAGACATTATATACCCCATTTCTAATAGTCAATGGGTGAGTCCAGTGCAGGTAGTCCAAAAGGAAACTGGACTCACAGTGGTTAAAAATGAAAATAATGAACTTATCCCCACACGAGTGCAGAACAGTTGAAGGGTATGCATCGATTACAGGAGACTAAACCAGGCAACTAGAAAAGATCGTTTTCCTTTACCATTCATTGATCAGATGCTTGAACGTTTGGCTGGTAAGTCGCATTATTGTTTTCTTGATAGTTTTTCTGGTTATTTTCAGATCCATATTGCACTAGAGGACCAAGAAAAGACTAGATTCACTTGTCCTTTTGGCACATTTTCCTATAGGAGGATGCCCTTTGGCCTATGCAATGCTCCTGATACTTTCCAACGCTGCATGATTAGTATTTTCTCTGACTTGATAGAAAATTGTATTCAAGTTTTCATGGATGATTTTATTGTGTATGGTTCCTTATTTGATGCATGCTTGAACAATTTAGATAGAGTTTTGCATAGATGTATTGAAACTAACCTTGTGCTGAATTAGGAAAAATGTCATTTTATGGTTGAACAAGGCATAGTTTTGGGACATGTGATCTCTAAAAATGGGATAGAAGTGGATCCTGCCAAGATTGATGTGATTTCAAATTTGCCTTACCCATCTTGCATCCGCGAGATTCGTTCTTTTCTTGGCCATGCAGGTTTTTACAGACGCTTTATCAAGGATTTCAGCAAGATAGCTCTTCCGCTGTCAAATTTGTTGCAAAAAGATGTCAGTTTCACCTTCGATGACAAATGCAAGAAGGCGTTTGATTTCTTAAAGGCAGCACTGACCTGTATTCCCATAATTCAGCCACCCAATTGGACCTTCCCTTTTGAAATTATGTGTGATGCATCTAACTATGTCGTGGGAGCAGTCCTTGCACAAAGGGTTGCTTTGAAGTTCTTGTTGAAGAAACCAGAAGCAAAACCGAGATGGATCCGGTGGATGTTGTTACTCCAAGAATTTGATTTAGAGATTAAAGATAATAGTGGAGCTGAAAATTTGGTTGCAGATCATTTAAGCAGAATAGAAATGGATGAGGACCCCATCCCCATTCAAGATGACTTCCCTGATGAGCAACTACTACAATTGCGTGAGGTAACTCCTTGGTTTGCTGATTTAGTTAATTATCTAGTTGCTAGATTCTTTCCTACAGATGCATCCCGAACACAAATACACAAACTTAAAAGTGATTCCAAATACTATGTGTGGGATGATCCATATTTGTGGAAATTCTATAGTGACCAGGTGATCAGGCTATGTGTTTCCCACCATGAGGCTCAATCCATTCTTCATTTTTGTCATGCCTCTCAAACTGGAGGACATTTTGGTCCTCAACGAACAGCAAGAAAAGTCTCAGAATCGGGTTTCTTTTGGCCCACTTTGTTTAAAGATGCTTTTGAGACTTACAAAACTTGTGAACAGTGCCAAGTAGCAGGAACATCAATCACTCGTAGGAGTGAGATGCTTCAACAACCTATGCTTTTCTGTGAAGTATTTGATGTGCGGGAAATTGAGTTTATGGGCCCTATTCTTGTATCTTTTGGTTATGTCTATATTTTACTGGTTGTTTATTATGTTTCGGAATGGGTGGAAGCAATACCCACTAGGACTAATGATTTTAAAGTTGTTCTAGGTTTTATCAGATCAAATATTTTTTGCAGGTTTGGAATACCCCGAGCCATCATAAGCGATCAAGGCACTCATTTTTGCAACCGCACCATGGATGCTTTGCTTCGGAAGTATGGGGTTGTGCATAGAGTTTCTACACCTTATCATCCCTAAACTAATGGGCAAGTTGAAGTGATCTAGGCATTTGTTTCTGATTAAGCTACTAATGTGCGGGTTGTCCGCATGCATATATTGAAATGATCTAGGCATTTGTTTCTGATTAAGCTACTAGCCAAATAAGCCTACCCTACAATTATCCATTTGTGTAAGCTCCTTTGAGCCTAATTAACTCATTCTTTGTTATATAGCTCATTACAAGCCTAAAAGTGAAAAACAATAAATTGACCCAATCTTGGGGGATAAAGGAGTCTTTCCTTGAATAATTGTAGGGGTGCTCAACTTGTTTGTTTAAATTTGAGGGTTATGAAAAAAAAAGATAAAAAAAAATAATTTATGAGAAAAAATGCTTGTGTTGTGAGCAAAGAGAGTGCGAAAATAAAAATCAATGATGTTTGGGCACAAGTTTTTAGCTTTTTAGTTTTGCATTTTAAAAACTCTTTATAGCTTAGATTAATATTTTTAGCTTGTTTCTAAACTTTGGGTCGAATTTGAATTATAATTTTATTATTTACATTTTAATTTTATTATTTATATTTTGACTCTTTCTCGCTTTGTAGGTCATAACTTTGAGCTCTGAATATCGAATTGGCACATATGAGTAGGGGTTGGAAAGATACAAATCGGAGCTACAACATTTGTGTTGGCAGGAAAGACCAATTCCGAACTTTACTGGGCTGAAATTGCAAATTTTGTAATTTGGATATTTCTAATAATTTTAATTAGCGGGCCATTTGTTTTTAAATCCTAAAGCCCAATAACAAGTACTATATATTGGCAGTTTTGTTTCTTTTCTAAGAGGGAAAAATTAGGATTCAAATTGCAACAAGAAATAAACAGTTTTATTTTAAATTCGTGGAAGGCTAATTTTATAAGATTAATCCACGAGTTCAGAGTTTCATCAACACCTTGAGATTCAGGTTACACTGTCAATTTCTATTCATGATTCTATTCTTGTTTATTTGATTATATTGATCATTTGATTGTTTAAATTGAATTTCAATAGGATTGATTAAATTTATTTGACATAATTTGGTTTCGGTTTCTAATTTAATTGAATTACAATTTTGCGACGCTTGATCGTTAATTATAATATTTTGATGATTGTGATGCTGAATTTAATCAAAGAAACCAAATTCACATAGGATTGATTACGTTTGTTTGATCAATTCTATAGTCAAATAAGAAAAGAATCACAAATTAGAATTTAAACTCATTGATTGAATCTGTGATAGGTTTGAAACTCGAATAAGTGGATTAATTGTTTTGCTCATCTATCTGTTAAAACAAAAATCTAAAAACCCCCTTTTAATTTCACTTTTCAATTCGGTTATTATTACTATATCAGAAGTCCTTGTGAAACGGTTCGAGTTATTACCTCTATTTACATTTTATCAATTATATTTGACCCGTGTGCGACAACGGATCACCACCCTCAAGATTCACACTTAGTCTATAAACGTATTTAAGAAATTCAGTCTCCAATTAAGCACATCATGTAAAAATCAACTAACATAGCATGATAGACTAACATGACAAAATATATCAATTAACACATATATTTATCATTCAATTATGAAATAAAATACCATAGAGTTACTCACTATAATTTACATACAAAAAATAACATATAGACTTTGTCAATAATAATGTAGTTCATTTAGTTTGGTTAAATGAAACACATTCTAAGTACGTTGTCAATTTCAACTATTTTTTTCAAACCAAATATTACTAGTTTTACTCCTTAAAATAAAGTCTAAATCATATCACCAATCATTCAACAAATTTAACTTATGTCTAACAAAGAGAGTAATTTTTTAAAATATTAAACACATCTAACAACTTAATAACATTATAATAGATTTACAATCAATTACTTTATAAAAACATACTCTATATATAATTAAGGAGAAAGAAAAAAAAAACTAATGATAGAGATACTATTTCCCAATAACATATATTTAATAATTAAATTTATTCAATTGATATAAGCAATGAACATGTTTTTTTTAATTATTTAAAAATAAAATTAAAAGGTACTTTTAACAAAATAATGAGTTATCGTTATCTAAAATAAGTCAACAATGATTCAAACATAAAATATTTCCTTTTATAAAATAAATCAAATTTAATCCCTTTACAATTTTTTTTGGTACCATTATTAATCAACTATTAAGTTCTTAAAATCTAAAACTCTAATATAAAAGTTAAACTCTAATGAATTTATAATATCAGAATCAACCAATCAATCATTCCAAAGGAAATATCCCAACGCACTCACTATTCCATATTCACATCAACCCCTCTAAACCAACATAACAACCAATCTTTTTAATTTTTTTTAAAAAAACCCATAATAAAATATGGTGTAAATTTTCAACTATTTTAAGTAGTAAATAAAATCAGTAGTATAGAATTATTGTTACTTTATAAACAATAAAAATTCAACTCAATTTAATTTTTTTTAAAATAATCAAGAGTAATTCAGACAAAAGTTATTTTTCATTTTACAAAATAAGTCAACTCTAACTCCTTCACTAATTTTTTTTTTAACTTCTAAGTTCTACCACCTCTAATATTCAAGAATTATTATTATTAATAATAGGAATTTCCTAATATTTCAAAGTCACTGCTAACTTTCTAAATTGACTTCATTAGCAAGATCAAAACTTTAATAATCATGTAATGACATTAAAGACAAGGTCTATCAATCGATACTTAGTATCACATCAATTAATATCATAATTTCAAACATATAGTAGCCTATCAATAGAAAAAAAATAATTTCTAACTATCCACATTTCCTAATATTTCAAAGTCACTGCTAACTTTCTAAATTGACTTCATTAGCAAGATCAAAACTTTAATAATCATGTAATGACATTAAAGACAAGGTCTATCAATCGATACTTAGTATCACATCAATTAATATCATAATTTCAAACATATAGTAGCCTATCAATAGAAAAAAAATAATTTCTAACTATCCACTATGACAAAAAGAGCAAGAATCAAAGTTATAAACACAAATTCAATCAAAAGGTAATTAACTCAATCATGTCAACAATTCAAATTAACTTAAATTTTAAGAAATAATTTCTTATTATATTTAATCACTTAAATAGGAACATAGAATCCACAACGCAACACAATTAGAGTAAGAAGATAGTAAATAGTTAATTAGTAGCTTCAAAAATATGTACAATTATACAAAAGCATACATCACATAACACAATAATATAACGAGAGAAAAAACATGATAGTGAAAATAATTAATACACAAGAAAACACAATTGACACGACTGACATTTGACTCACATTGAATCGACACTCAACCCACTCGGCTTGATTGGAAAGACATGCTCTGATACCACTAATGTGACATCCTAAACCCCTAAAATAATATATATAATAATTTATATTATATTTCTATAAAATTTGCAGCAGATAAATAGAAATATGTTTCCAAGAAAATAAAAACTTTTGTTTTGTTTTTTTTTAACTTAGGATATCACATTTATCAAAAATCAAAAGGAACACTTTAAACTTATTTTCTCCATTAAAATAGTGTAATATCAATAAGCTTGATTTAAATATTATTACTTGATTTAATTTATAAACTTACCAGTACTTCTAAGATTTTCATAAAAAAATTCGTTTCAAATTAAAAAAGTAAAATACAATTTAAACCATTATTCCCGGTATCACCTATCAGAGCGTGGTTCCTCCCAAACTTGAACTTCAAGACTCATTAACCTGTAATAACTGCGATTTTGCAAACGCAGGGCCAAACCATTGAAACACAAATAACGAAGGAGGTGAGTTTCAAAATCAAGATGACAATATAATACAAGTAAGAAGAACACACAAACAATCATAATAGAACCGTATCATTACACAAACATTCCATCAAGAAAATATCACACTAAAAAGGCAAATGACTCAAGGAAAATCAATAAAGATCACTATAACATTAAATCGTTTAAGATAAATTATCACCACCCGCGATACATATTAATCACAATAAAACAATCACAATAAAATGCAATGCTATGTATGAGCTTATACTCTACTTCACAATGTGGTACCATTCTAACTCTGAAGTACTTGGTTAGGAGGGATTTAATTTAAAAACTTACTAGTACTTCTAAGGTTTTCATACAAAAATTCGTTTCAAATTAAATAAGTAAAATACAATTTAAACCATTATTCCCGGTATCACCTATCAGAGCGTGGTTCCTCCCAAACTTGAACTTCAAGACTCATTAACCTGTAATAACTGCGATTTTGCAAACGCAGGGCCAAACCATTGAAACACAAATAACGAAGGAGGTGAGTTTCAAAATCAAGATGACAATATAATACAAGTAAGAAGAACACACAAACAATCATAATAGAACCGTATCATTACACAAACATTCCATCAAGAAAATATCACACTAAAAAGGCAAATGACTCAAGGAAAATCAATAAAGATCACTATAACATTAAATCGTTTAAGATAAATTATCACCACCCGCGATACATATTAATCACAATAAAACAATCACAATAAAATGCAATGCTATGTATGAGCTTATACTCTACTTCACAATGTGGTACCATTCTAACTCTGAAGTACTTGGTTAGGAGGCTTGATACTATGCCACCATCCCGGTGGACGGAGAATTCAAATTGGCCCTGTCCTCATAGATCCCCTCAACTCGACCCGAAATCACCACAAAATAATCACAAGTAAATGCAATGCTGTGCATGAGCTTAGACTCTACTTCACAATGTGGTACCATTCTAACTCTGAAGTACTTGGTTAGGAGGCTTGATACTATGCCACCATCCCGGTGGACGGAGAATTCAAATTGGCCCTGTCCTCATAGATCCCCTCAACTCGACCCGAGAAACATATACGTGACAATCGAGGTAAATGTATGTTGTGTGGTAGCTCCCGACATTTGGAGTGCTACCTCCTAGTCACCAAGGAATTCCCCACCCGAATACCTCCAAGGTCTAACAATCTTGCCTTAAGGCTCGACAACAGACCGCCACGATCAGGCTGATTCAGTTGTACTTCCCTGGAATCACTTGGCTTGTCAGGCCCTACCTATATGATGACAAAATAATCTCCACTTCATGAATTCACAATATTTATTTTCTCCCCTCGTTGATATATGATACTCCATTAATACCGCCATCTCAAACACAAATTGAAATCACAATATTCTCATCACAATTTATAACATCACTGTATTTAACCACACATCATCATCATCATCACATAAACTGATCACCAATTTATAGAATCACTATCATCAATCATACAACAACACATATATTCCTCACAAATTTATCACATCACCATTATTAATCATACATTATCATCATTACATAAAATTATCACAACACATCTATTTTTATTATAACATCATTTAAACTTATCTAATCAATTATATACATAAAACTAATTCAACAACCAATATCACAATAATATCAAACACCACACATTTAAAGAAACTAAATTAAATTTCACAATAATATCAAATGTCATACATTTAACGAAATTAAATCAAATATCACAATAATATCAAATGTCCAACATTTAGCGAAATTAAATCAAATATCACAATAAAATTAAATACCACGCATTTGACGAATCAATCAACACCTTAGAATTATTTCTATTCCAAATTTTAATCTCACAATTTTCATTTTGCACATTAATTAATTTAATACTCAAAGGGCTACTGCCGTACGTAGTGAGCCCAGATGGATCGTTGAAAAATACAGTTTTCCCGTTCATCTCACAATATATTATACTCATGAATTCAAACGCTCTCTCACCCCTTACCTTATTTCGACGCTTTCATACACAAATACGATTCCACAAGCAAACAGCTTTTGTTCATTGATTCTTTGTCCTTCAATCGATCATAAATAAAAAAACAAATCAGTGGATAAAATAGCTATTTTTCACACGATCGTTTTGGCGTTGGTTTCACGTAAATTGGAGTTACGGTGAAGAAGAACGATTCAAACTAAGGAATTTTATAAACGGAGAAGTCGGGTATTTTAGAGAGAAATTTGGATGGTTAAAAATTTGAGGAAGTGTGTTGATTTGACTACCTAAATGAATAAAACAACATACTGAAATTTGGACGAGAACAGATAAACTTTTTCAGAACAATTATCGATCGTCGGTGTCAAACTATAGGTTGTAGTTGTGTTTCTCTTTGGTTTTACGGCCGCCGTCGAACTCCCTTCCTTTTTATTTTATTTTATTTTATTAACAATTAGGGTTCACACATGGGTCAAACCAATTGGTCTCCTTTTAGGTTTTACTAGTTTTATTTTATTTTATTTTTTAAAACACAATTTCATTAATAAAACATTATTAATATTTCAAAACTAATAATTGAAACTCTCACATTCAAAATAATCTCTACAATTATACTTATTTCTCAAAATACTCACATTATAATAATACCAACATATTAGAAAATAGTCAAAATTATAAAATAAATAAATATAACATCAATATTTTATATTAATTACTAAAGCATAATAAATATATATAAAATCACAATGTCATAACAAGTATATAAAAATAAACGAAATCAAACACAATATCAATTCTATCTCAAGATAATTATTTATAAAAAAATAACTAAAAATAGAAAATAGTTATAAATTATTGAAATATAACTACATGCATACTTAACATCAGTCAAACGCACATAAAAGTATTACATTAATTGGGTACATGTAAAATCGCATAAAATATTTTTCTTTAAAATATATGTATTACACTAAAATACTATTATTTTTTTAAAAATATTTCAAATAATAAAATAAAATATTTATTATTTATATCGCTCATGTAATCTAATATTTATAAAACTAGCACATTATAGAAATCACCTATATAACAAAAATTTGTCAGAAAATTTATCATCATATATTCCAAAATAATTTTAATATTAAATTAATTATTTAAAATCGTACTTAACTAATAAAATAGTTTATTATAAAATTTAGGGAGTTACACGTTCTCTCATGGAAGACCAAATTGGAAGCAATATGAAGTGCAACTTGGTTATCACAAATTAGTTTCATTACGGTTACATCTCATAACTTGAGTTTTTTGTGTAACTGTTTTAGCCATGTAAGTTCACAAGTCGTTGCAGCCATAGCACGATACTCTACTTCTACACTTGATCTTGCGACTATGTTTTGCTTCTTGCTCTGCCATGATATCAAATTACCTCCAACAAGGACACAATACCCAAAAGTGGATCTTTTATCCGATGGTAACCATTCCTAATCAGCATCAAAGTAGACAACAATTTCGGTGTTACCCTTGTCTTTGTAAGACCCGTAATTTTAAAGTGTACTTTATGTGTTTTTGTGTATTTTGGATTTTGGCTCGGAGGCTTTTCAGCCAAAGTTAATAATATTTCGGAGATATTTGTTAAAAGTAAGTATTATATATATATATATAAATATATATTTATGTTTGTATATGTTTGTTTGGAGGGAAAAAGAAAGGAAAACTAGAAGGAAGGAAAAGGAAAAGAAAATAGTATAAAAGGAAGGAAGGAAAAAGGAAGAAAGGAAAAACAAAGGAAAGAAAAAGAAAGGAAGGAAAATTAGAAAAAATCCATCGTCTTCTTCCTCTCCCGCGGCCAATTTCTCTCCTTTCTCCCGTTTTCATTTTCGTCGCTTTCCTTTCTTCAAAACTAGTAACCCAAGGTTGGGTGGGAGTTAGATCAAGGTTTTCGCAACTCCACTCTTCCTCTTTGATTCGAAAACGAAGATAAACGGTTTTTGAGATCCAAACACAAACCCCTCCGTTTCTTCTAGATCCAAACCTCATTTCTCGAAGAGATAGAAGGGAAAGTTGCTCACCACCACGCTACGGTGCTAGTGGACCTATTTGGAGGCGAAGTTGCGAGCGGAGATTTTACCGGAATTTCTCGCGGTACCGGAAACGCACGTTAAAGCTAACGTTGAGGTAAGGGCTCCTTCCAAACTTCTAGCTTGCATTAGGGACTTATCTGTAGTTGTGTGGGAAGGAATTTGTTAGGGTTAAATGTATCGATTTGGGGAAAAACGAAACTAGTGCGTTATGGGTAAAAACCTTAGAGTTAGGTTTTGTTTATAATGATGAATGTTACGTGGTAAATGAATTTGAATGTCATTGTGTATGATTATGAGTAAAAGAAATTTGAGGTAAACTGTACTGGCCCGTGATAGGTGGTACGTTTACGATTTACATTTTTGGTAAATTGTGTTGACCCGTGATAGGTGACACCTCGGTAAACTGTACTGACCCGTGATAGGTGGTACATTTACGATTTATATTTTTGGTGAATTGTGCTGACCCGTGATAGGTGGCACCTTGGTAAATTGTACGGACCCGTGATAGGTTGTACGTTTGCGATTTATATTTTAGTAAATCGTGTTGACCCGTGATAGGTGACACCATGGTAACTGTACTGACCCGTGATAGGTGGTACATTTACGATTTACATTTTTGGTGGATTGTGCTGACCCGTGATAGGTGGCACCTCGGTAAACAGTACTGGTCTGTGATAGGCGGTACGTTTACGATTCCCGCTTTTTCTTTTAGTAAATCGTGTTGACCCGTGATAGGTGACACCATGGTAACTGTACTGACCCGTGATAGGTGGTACATTTACGATTTCCGCTTTTTCTTTTAGTAAATCGTGTTGACCCGTGATAGGTGACACCATGGTAACTGTACTGACCCGTGATAGGTGGTACATTTACGATTTCCGCTTTTTCTTTTAGTAAATCGTGTTGACCCGTGATAGGTGACACCATGGTAACTGTACTGACCCGTGATAGGTGGTACATTTACGATTTCCGCTTTTTCTTTTAGTAAATCGTGTTGACCCGTGATAGGTGACACCTCGGTAAACTGTACTGACCCGTGATAGGTGGTACGTTTATGATTTACGCATTTTAGTAAATCGTGCTGACCCGTGATAGGTGGCACCTCGGTAATTGTTACTTTGGCCTGCGATAGGCGGTACAATTATGATTTACGGCCCTTCGAGGAGGGTTTTGGTTTGGAATTCCGAGTCCATGCATTTTGGCATATACGCATTGCATTAGGGTGCTTGGCACGCGAGTCATATTTGATTTGAGTGTATGATTGAGTGATTTGAATTTTGATTTATCGTGGTAATTGCGTTGGAAATGCTAAGTGTTATGTGTTGATTATTGTGTGTAAGTAAGATGGTTATCGAGATCCCAATTGCCGTGTGTAATTGCGTTGGAAATGCTAAGTGTTATGTGTTGATTATTGTGTGTAAGTAAGATGGTTATCGAGATCCCAATTGCCGTGGTAATCGCGTAGGAATTGCTAAGTGTTAGGTTGTGAACTTGATTAGGAATGACTTGGGTTAATTCATGAATTTTTGGAAAAATGATCAGGGAAATCGATTTCCCAATCGATTGGATGGTAAACAGGGACTTGGCCAAATGGACAAAATCGATTAGCCAATCGATTTTGTAATCAGTTTTCGAAAATCATTTACGAAATCGATTGCCCAATCGATTGGGCCTTAAGTCAGGGACTCATCCATATTCGACCAAATCGATTTGGAAATCGATTGGCTTAAAACCTGGGGGCTCAGTACTCACTCAATCGATTGCCAAATCGATTGATTCAGCCCAGGATTCTGTTTTCATTAAAAACCTTCACCCCAATCGATTTCCCAATCGATTGGCTCAGTGAAAATCCTCAGTTTGAGGTAGATGATTGATCACTCATTAACTTATCCATGTCTTGACTTGTTATGTATTAATCAGGAGATTGAGAACCTCATTTTTCTTTCATTTTAATTGGCAAAGTATTGTATGAACTTTTAGCATATTGGAAATCCTGTTAAGGTGCATGCCTAGTTGAAAAGATATTTTGAGCATTTAAAATCTTAATTGCTATGTGTTAACTGTTATTTTTTTTTGGTTGGTGACCCTTTACAATTATTGTGGAAATCTGGGCTTTGCCCTCAGATGAGAGTCAGGACGGTCCTATCGGTTCGTACCCTACGGACGGGAATGGAGATGGGAACGCGTGACTGCAGTTACGTTAGGAGGATCTCACGGGGCGCGTGGAGATACTCAGGGTGTATAGCTTTTTGGTAGGATGATCAGATTAGGATGATGTATAGGGACTAGGTGTCCTTCTTTTTGGATTAGAGTATTTTTAGTTTGGAAAACTGTACTTATACTAATATGGTCAGTTTGACTTTTTACTCGAATGGGTTCCATGTACCATTTATGGTTGTGTAAATGTTTTGGATTTATAATTGGAGAAACTTTTCCGCTGCTTGTAATTTATAATGACTCAGTTATTTATCCAAAGGCATTTCTTTATCTATTTCTCTGTTTTATTTTAATTCCTTTTGAAAAAAAAAATATACCCTCGCTTTGAAAAACGGGGTGTTACAGTCTTCATATGGAGCATTCAAAAATTGACTGACTACATTTAGAAAAATGTAATATCAGGTCTAGTTACTGTAAAATAATTAAGTTTGCCAACAAGTCGACGATATCTACCAAGGTCTTACAATGGCTCCCCTTGACTTGGTAGGAGCTTGATATTGGGATCCATAAGAGTATCAGGCGGGCGACAATCAACCACGCCTATTTCTTCAAGTATATCAAAGGGATATTTCGATTGAGTGATTGTTATACTTGTCTTAGATTAAGCAACCTCAATCCCCAAAAAATACTTTAGCAGCCCTAAATCTTTGTGAGCTGCATTTAAAGTTCTTGTTCTGTAATGAAGTTATTAACCTCTGACGCTACCTTTTTGTTCATGTCTTTGATGGCTTCTTTTATTGGATAATATTTATTTTTGTGCTATCTCCTAATATATTATGATGGTTTTGGGCAGTTATATAGAGAGTAGAAATTATGAGTAGCTAATGTAGCAAGAATCTATGTGACAGAAAGAGTAGGTTTTGTAGTAGACCCTGATTCCCTAGCAGTAAGTATGACAAAGTGAAAAACTCAAGCTACCAAGGGTTAAACAGTTAAAAATATAGCCATCATTATGTATTCATTGTGTTATTTATGGATATGGCATGGTGATTTGTTAAACATGTCAAATACCTCAGAAAGAGAGGAAGTTAATGTAGATATGAGCGATCAACTAGAGGACATGATACGTGGTGTTGGACAAGAGTCCTTTAATCGTGCACATGTATATGATAATTTGTGTACTGACAAAGAAGAGACTTTGTATCCGGGATGCACTAACTTCACACGGTTGTCTGCGATATTGAGAATGTTCAACTTGAAGGCGAGAAATGGATGGACAGATAAAAGCTTCACTGAATTACTTGAATTGTTGAAAGAAATGCTCCCATAAGGTAACACATGGAGTATAGGAAAATACATGCATGCCCTAATAATTGTTTATTGTATAGAAATGAGTTTGAAGAGTTGAATAAGTGTCCTAGGTTTATTATAATTTATCCATTATAAGTTTATAACAAAAATGTACTTAACACTTTTAACTTTTTGCATAATATAGTCGTCATGGCAATTGCTTGTTATTTGTCCAAGGAAGAATACTATATAGCCTTCCTATGTTCGTTAGAATTGAAACCAAATTAAAAAAAAAAAAACATGCACATCGTCGATTTGTAAGTGTTTAATGTATTTCCCGTATATGTATACGTAAATGAACTTTTTGATATATTTTATAGTACAATTCTAATGAATATTTTATTTTTGTAGAGCTTTGGGTGAATATAGTAAGTTGCGAAGATTAAGAAATAATAAGTCCACATGGAACATTCCCACTGTAAGTTATTTAAATTATATATATAGAATTTCAATTATAATGTATATGTCTCTATCTATATAATATTTACTCACTATAATTTACATATGATATCAATTTTAGTGCCAAAGACAACCTAAAATTTATGAGTGTGGCTACTACATTATGATACATATGTTGAACATTGTATCTAGTGAGCTTGTTGATTCATGGATGCGGGTATGTGATAGATTTTTTTCAATGTTAGTATTAATTAACTACTTGTGATTTTTATGGTCACATGATTTAGATAATCATGTTATTTAAATGTTTATAATTCAGATATTTGGAGACTCAAAACCATTCGAAGATGATGAAATGATGAATGTCCGACAACGTTGTGCAAACTTGATTGTTGAACTAATAGAAAATATTTGAGGCATTTGTATCATTTCAGTATCTTTAGACTATTAATAGAAGATAATGTTTTTTTTTTTAACAAGTAGTGAAGATTATGTAGGTCTGAATTTGATAACTTTGAGTTTGTAAAAAAATTATGACTCATTGTCATTTATTTTAAAATGTAAAGCTTTGTATGAAGTTTTGTGATTTATGGTTGAATGAGAAATTCTAGTTAATAGGGTAATATGTGAAATTCTGAGGATGCATATGTGAGGGGTGGAAGTTATGAAGAAGAAAAATTAAAAAGTTAATTATTTAAATCGGTTGGCTCATCGATATAATAAATCAATTTTGAATATGACTTGTTATATTGGTTCAAATTTAATCGATGTAATAAACCAATTTTGAATTTGACTTCTTATATTGGTTCAAATTTAATCGATGTAATAAATCAATTTTCAATTTGACTTGTAATATTGGTTCAAATTTAACCGATGTAATATATCAAATACTATTAAAAAAAATATGTATTATACGTTGAATTGATCTTACTTGATAATATATCAAATACTATTAAAAAGTTACATATTTGACCAACCCAAATAAATAAAAAATTATTAATTGGAAAGTGAATTGATTAATGTCTATTAATTAAACGAAGTAAATCAATGAAGTGTTATTTCATAAGTCAACGGATACCCACATGTATGTGTGTTTGTGTTGTGTTATAATTTTATTTACCTTCAATGGAACTCTTAATGGAGCTAGTTTATTATATTAGACCATTTTAGTGAGATTAAATCATAATCAAATATTGAGATGTTTCTTTTTTCTTTTATTATAATATTTAGGAGGATCTGGGTATGCTACGACAATCACATACGAAGATATTAAAATTGTTGGAGCATATAACCCTTTGACTATTGATCAAACATTATGACCCTTATAGTAAAAATGAAAGTACTATAAGCAAAGTTGGGAGTGTTGTTACTTTCCAAAACATAAGCGGAACTTCGGCTTGTGAGAATGCATTCCAATTAGGTTGCGGTCCAACATTTATTGCACCAGCATTGTACTTGATAATATTAATATATATCCAAGCTTAAGTGAAACTTAAGTTTAGTTAGAAGTTTAGTGGTTAACATTTTAGATGTACATTCTATTTAGTTATTACAAAGATCTCGTCTAGAGTGTGACTCTATTAGCAATACCTACATTTTGCATATACTTTCTTTTTAAAGTGATGTTTCAATACAAGTACCTGGCTCTATAGACCAATGACTTTTAGGATTACATTTAAGTCATGTCATAGCTTTCTTGCTTTTAAATGGCAGGATTGTTTTTCACCGTCCGACGTTAGTATACCTCTCAATTTTTCTTTGTTTCATCCATGTAAATAGCTTTCATCGTTAATAATAAAATTAAATATTTTTATAGTACCGTGCATTTCCTTCATGCATTAACAAATTATTTTAAAAAATACCATATCATACAATATTCATAATCATTCATTTTTATGTAGGTCCATTAGAGAACCATTCAATTCTAAGTTAAATTGTGGATATCTCTAATTGAAAATGAGATCCAACAAGGAAACCACAATCTCAATGCTAAAGAAAACTCTGAATGTGAAGGCCAAAAAGCCTCAGGTTGACAATTGAAAAAGACTCTGCAATTTTTTGGAGCTTGTTCTTCGATTAACCTTTACTAAGAAATATGGAAATATTATTAACTTATTATATGTAAACGTACAAATAGGGGCTACTACTGCTTTTACTCAATTCTATGACACTCCTTTGAGATGATTTGCCTTTCAAGACTTCCAACTTGAGACTATTTTTGAAGAGTTTGGACCAATTTCAGGCTACTCCGTAGAAAAAGGGAAACCTTATCGTTAGAAGGGGAATTATAAATCCACAATCAAAGTAGATGAGATACTAAGGGTAGAAGAGGAAGAGTTGATTAACCAAAATAAAAAAGTGACTACTAGTTTTTTAAGGAGTTTTTTTGAATAAAGAGTTCCTGAGTTAGCTAAGGCCCAAGATTGGGGCGTTTTTATGTAGTAGCATGAAATAGGTCCAAACAACAACTGCCATCGCTGATGTGTACTATGCATTTAACTATTGTCATGAGAAAAAAGGTAAGTAAATTTTGTGTTGTTTACCTGTTTTGTACGTCTGGTTGGTGAATCATATGTTTGATAGTGGGTGCCAAAAGCGTTGCCCTATCAATGATTTCAAGAACTGTTACGTTGACATAAAGTATAATCAAGAATGGGCTCGGAGATTGGTAAATCTTAATAAAAAAATAGTTCGATGGTATCAAGATGGTGAGAGGTAAAAGAAGTAGTATACTAATATGGAACATTCCCTAACGTGCCACTTATGGGGACTAGAGGTTGTGTGAATTTTAACCCAATATTGGCCTTTAGACAACTTGGACATCCCATCATAGGAGAACAAACGCCAAAACTAATAATCCCTTTTATTATTTATGCCATGAGTCTAGAAAACATTGAAGATTTGAGAAGAGTACGTCAATCTTGGAATACGATAATCACAAAAGGGAAGGAGCTAGGAAGTAGAAATTGTGGTGCAAATGATTACTACCGACGGTGGGTCAAGAATAGGGTCGAAGAGATTAAGCTACCTTTTGTCATAAATCTAAGGCAGCCGATGAAACACCAATGCAAATCACTATTGTTAGTGAAGAGATTGAGAGGTTGCAAGCATCAATTCTATAGGAGAAAGAAGAATTGATGGTAGTCCGTCGAGCATATGAGAATACTCTGTTGGAAAATTAACAGAACACAATTTCTCTTGAAAGGTAAATCAAAAGGGCATGGGTGGATGAAAATTTTAGGCTCAATTTCCCTCTAATGAGTCTTTATGTTTTACAAGACAAGAAAGAGACCAAGCACGAGATGAGGTTGAGAAAATGGTTGAAAGATTCATAAATTAGTGAGAAAAATGCAAAAAGACAATTGGAAGGTTTGAAAAAGTAGTTGGAGAGAGTGGTAGCACAATATAAAATATGGATAGAAGAAGAAAAGAATCAAACACAAGAAGCGATGACCATGTACCAAGATATATGGTTCAAGGAACAAGAGGAGGAAATACGTTAAGAGACCGAAAGGTGGATCAAGTGGAAGCAATAAAGATGCTTGGGAAAGAAGGGTTAATCTGGATGGATTGTTGTGAAAAACTCACTTTCATAGCCAACCAAGCCATCGAGATGGATCATTGTGAAAAATTTGCCTAGGTTGTGAAACCAATGGTTCTCTAATATCCACATGCATGCATATAATTTTTTTTAACTAGCTTCATATGATCTTTTAAAAAAGTCAACAGAGTTGTTTCCCCGACACCCTTATCAGTCTCGCGCAAACTCCAAAATCAAGGATGAACATGGGCAAAACCAAGAAGTGATGAGAGCGAATGGTAGCCAATTGAAGGACAAAGTTGATATAATCCTAGAGGCTATACAAGCATTGGAAAGGAAAGAGAATACATATGGGAATTCTTCAACTGCAAATGAAGAACACCAAACAACACATTCCCATCCACCATGCTTTACCCCAACTACCCAACAATTTAGTACTACAGCTATGCAATTTCCTATGTATGGTCTCCCACCTGGTTATACCCCTCCCATAGTCATCAACCCCATGGACAACAACCCAAACCACTTAACTCAACTATCAACTACCAACCACAAATCTCATCTCCTTTGGGCTACGTGCCACCCCAAAAGACGATACCCTCAGAAAATATTTCAATTAGTTCACCTCAAGTACCCTATTTTGAAGCTAATGGAAATTGGAAACAACCTCAATTTATCGGTGATGATACACAATCGGAAGAAAAAATCCCTGTTTTAGAAGAACAAATAAAAGCCATTGAGGGGAATAATGTTTATGGTCTCGAAGCTTTTGATATGTGTTTCGTTCTCTAAATGGCGACCCCTTCAAAATTCGAGGTACCTGAGTTTGAAAAATACAAAGGTGCCACATGTGCTAAAAATCATATGATCATGGATTGTAGAAAAGTGGCTTTTCATGCTTATAATGACAAACTTCTCATTCAATTTTTTTAAGACAGTTTGAGTGGGGCCTCATTAAGCTGGTATATGCATCTCTAGTGAAATCAAATCTATTTGTGGAAAGACATGACTGATGTCTTCTTGAAACAATAGAGGTACCACATTGACATGACCCTTGAAAAGATGCAATTGCAAAATTTGTTAAAAAAGGACAATGAAACATTAAAAGAATATGCTCAACGGTGGAGAGAAACGGAATAACAAGTAAATACTCCTTTATTTGAAAGAGAAATGGTTGATATGTTTATGAATATTCTCCATTTGCCCTTTTATGATAGGATGATTGGGAGTATGTGATCAAATTTTTTTAATATTATCATGATAGGAGAAAGAGTAGAAAGTGGGATGAGGAGTGGTAAGATCGTATGTGGAACAAGTGATGTGAAGAAAACCCATATGGGATTCACAAAGAAGAAAGAAATGGATGCTAATGGTGTAATGGTAAATCCAATGGTCTCCTATTTTACATTCATGAATTCTTATCGACCTCCAAATTTTCAGTCACCGAAACCCCAAATTCCTTGCACTCCCTACTGATATGTGGTTGCGACCTCACAAGCTCTATAGCCTCAATATCACCATTCAAGGCCACCTTATTATCATCCACCTCTAGTCCAACCTCTACGTGTCATGTTCTCCCAAAAAATACAATGGAACCAAAATACAATTAAACTCATTAAACTCATTGAACCAAAATACTATTCCTAATTTTCCTAAACATGGCATGTTCGACCAATATGATTCACATAATTTCACACCATCATATCCAGCAACAAAGAAACGGGTGATTAGAAAACTACAATATCATGAGACAATAAATCTACAAAAACTATAAAGAAATAGAGTACCTGAGGGATTTATTTAGAGAGACGATAATTATGCTGACATTGCCAAAATCAAGAACCCTAAAAATCTTTTGATATTAAGGTTGAAGTCGTGTTGAAGGGTTCACATAGAGACATTTGCGATGGAAGTTGAGTCAAAGTCGTGTTGAAGTGTTGAAGGGTTTGAAGGGAAGGGTTGTGTCGGGGGAGAAGGGTTCGCAATGAGAGGAAAGTTCTCACGAAAAGGAGGGTTTCCCAGATAGAGAGAAGGGTTTCACAAAGAGAGAGGAGGGTTTGTACGTAGGGAGGGTGAACAAGTTAAGAAACCAATTTAGTTTAACTTGCATATACTAAAAAAACTATAAAGACCTATGACAACGCTTTTTCAAAAAGCACTTTAAAAGACCTGATCTTATAAGCGTTGTAAACATTTGGTGTAGTGTAAATTTATTTTATTTTATTTTTATTAAAAAGGAACCCTACGACAGCGCTTTTACAAAAAGCGCTCTAAAAGACCATATGTTAGTGTTACATGATCATTTAAGAGCGCTTATATAAAAAGCGCTATAAATATTGTGACCTTATGACAACGCTTTTTTATAAAAGCTCTAACATAGGTTTTGTTATTATATATAACTATCAATACCTATGAGAGCGCTTTTGAAAAAAGTGTTGTCTTATGCTCCATGTATTTTTAATAAATATTACAACAGCGCTTTTAGTTAAAAAAAATGTTGTTAAAGGTGTGCTATAATATCTATATTTTGGTGTAGTGTTAAGTTTAATATTCCAGCTTATGAGTACAAGAAGGAAGTTTGTTGCACACTTCAAGGAGATTGAATTTTATGATAAAAAAATATTGCCAAATAAGGGGAAGGTTGTTGCATAAAATTATGATCTTTTTGCTATCATAAGGAGGAGAAATCAGAAATAGAGTAGGAGAGTTGCACACCAGAAACATAACCAGAGGAGGAAAAAGTAAAAGAGAGAGAAAATAAGGAAACAATTTGGAAACATAGGAGTGCTTGGAGCTGGAGTAAAGAGTCTCAAATTTTGGAGCAAAAAATCATCATTTTTGAGGGTTTTATTTATTTTCCTTTAATTGATGAACACTGCTATTATTTACTTCATTTTGTATATGTCAATGAGTAATTAAGCTGTCTTCTAGGGTCTTTGGTGAATCTTGTGATTAAGATACCTTTTTACTAAGTCTTAGTTTTAAATTCTTGTTATATTTTAGATTTTTGTTATTTATCACAATTAAATTACTCTATTGTTTTATTTACATGTTTGGGATGACCGATCTTTGTATTCCTTAATCAATCAATTGACTGGTGACCAACTACAATTAATTGGTAGATCTATAGGATAATTGATATTAGAATTCTTGTGTGATGAAACATAGATACTAAGCTTTCAATCACTGGACCTCTTGGTTATTTATGCTTTCTTTTATCTATAATTTTTGTATGATCAATCAAGGAATTAATTTAGGGAAAAGAATACTACATTGAATAATGAATCTTTGTTAATAATTTTAAAGAATGATTGATAATTGAGAAAATAAATAAGAATCCATATAAAACCATGACTTGAGGTATTGATATTACAGGTGAAACTATGATCCTTTGTTTACTTTCTATTAATTCAAAGTTGTGTTGTTATATACTCTCGCTATAATTTTTATGCTATCGTTATGTTTTCGTAATCATGAACCAACAACAATTCTCATTAGTCTAAATTATATAAAATCTTGTTTAATTTGGTAATTGTTAAATTAATCTTTGTGGATACGATAATCTTATGTATTACTATTTGCAAATCCATACACTTGCGAAATTTGGCCTGATAGCGGCTTTTGTGTTCCTCGAGCAATTTGTAGGTTTTTAGGTCGTGTTGAGAAGACTTGACTTGTAGAGTCAAGGTGTTTGTGTTCCTCAAAAAGTCTGTAAGTATCAAGTTGTTTTGAGAAGACTGGCTTGTAGGGTCAGGTGATGTGTAATTAATATTTTAATTTAGTGGATTAAATCCCTCTAAGTAAGGGGACTGGACGTAGCTACCAAGTTGGTGGTGAATCCGGCTAAATTGTTGTGTCACTTTACTTCTGCAATTCTTGTTTTACTTCTACCTCTGATCACTTAACATGATTGCTACTACTTTTATTCTATGTGAATCACCAACCCAATCAGTTTTTAACAAACTAGCAAAAAGAATTCAACTTAGTCAAAAACAATTCAACCCCCTTATTGTGTTTTCATATTCAATATTAAAACTTGATGTCAAATATTTGGATAACATAGATATCACTATGAAATAAAACAAACAAAAATAGTTAACAAAGAGTAGTTAAATAAATTACATGGGCTAGGAGCCCAATCTACTAGGTAAATATATTAGAGTTATAATAAAACATTTTAATTTGATAAAAAATAAACTAATATATTAATAGGCTTAGACTATAGGTCTTCTATTTCTATAGAGTGAGAGGTGTAGCTCTTTCATGACATAGGTTTGGAAAAAAAATGAAATAAATAAAATGGAAATGAAGGGGAGAGAGAGAGGGTACATGGCCGCCCATAGGTGGTGGCTAATATACTGTGAGCATTTCTCGATGATAGTTCTAGGAAAGTGTTCGATGGCGAAGGAGGATGAAGGCGGTGGTGCACGACTGACTAAGAGATCCGCAACAAACGTTTGCATTTAGGATGTTGGAGGTGGGGGTCGCCGAATTCTTTGTTGTCGGTTGGAGATTGAGGTTTGAACATAAGTTATCTTCTCATGTCTTCATTTTCTATGGTCTTTTTCCTTTCCCTCACAAATACTCTCTTCGCTTGTTTACATGTTTTGTTTTGAAGAGTGTGGAGAGGAAGAAGGTAAGCTTTCTATTTCCTTTTTTTTTATGTCCCCCTCCACTCCTTTAATTTTTTTTCTCTCAATTTATTGACTAAAATGATGAATCTTTTATCCATGAGATAAATTGAATTCTGGATTATTGCTTGTTTTTTTGCAAAAAAATTAGATTTTCTAAGGTAAAAAATGAAGATGCATTTTTTAATTGCTTGTATTCATGGAAAATATTGTGTATTAGGAAAAAAGGAGACAAGAAAATGAAGCTAAAATGAGGGGATAATTAGGAAAGAAGTAGGATGTATTTTTTTAATTGTGTGTATACATGGGAAAATTGTAGCTGTAAGAAAGGTGAAAAGTAAAGAGGCTGAAAAGATGTAAGGGAATGCTAATGTTTCCAAACAAACGAACAAAAAAAGAGCCAATTAGAGGCAACCCGAACTAGAAGGAACCAGAACCAGAGGGAACTAGAACCAAAGGGAACCACAAATCAGAATTTGAACCATTGGGAACTAGAACAAGAGGTAGAAGGAACTAGGAATCAGAACCAGATATCAGAGGCAGAGGGAACCAGAGGAAACAAGGAACCAAAACCAAAGGGAATTGGGAACTAGGACCAAGAAAGATGGAATGAGAACTAAAGGGAACCAAAAAACCAAAACCAACCAAAACTAGAGGCAACAAGGAACCAGAGGGAACCAAAATCAAAGGGAACTAGAACCAGAATCATAGGTAATCAGAACAAGGGGAAACCAAATCTAGAGGCGACTATTACCAGATGGCAACTATAACTAAAGGCAACCAAAACTAGAGGCAACCAGAAACATATGCAACAAGGAACCCTTTTTTTAGGAAAATAGTAATTTTGGAGAATATTAAAATTAATCATATGACTTATTTTTTAAGATTTTTTAATTGGTTGGAAAATAGGAATGACAATGGTTCTCCTATTATAATTGTAAAAGATAAGTAATTATAAGAACCAAAAAAACTTTCGATCAAGATAAATGTGGAAGTAGATAAAATGGTAATTTCGTGGAAGATAAAGTGTGAAGTGTGAAAGTAGAATTACCGTTAATGCAAAAGTATGTGAAAGGAAAATGCGTATAAAATTTTAAATAGGAAATGATGCAATGTTTTTTCAATGTTTTTTATATATGAATGAAAATTATGGTTATTGATGCGTAGATCAATAGGAATGAAAATTGATCGTCTTTGGATTGGTTACTAATCTAGAAATCGACATGAATGAAAACTAATCATCTTCATATTTGTTACCGATGCGTAGATTGACACAAATGAAAATCGATTGTCTTTGAATCAGTTACCGATGCGTAGATTGGTAGGAAAGAAAATTAATCTTCTTCGGATTTGGTTACCTATGAATAGATCGACATGAATGAAAAATGATCGTCTTCAGATTGGTTATCGATGCGTAGATCCATAGGAATGAAAATTGATCATATTTGGGTTGGTTACTAATGCGTAGATCGACTGGAATTAAAAAATTGATCATCTTTAGATTGGTTACTGATGCGTAGATCGATATGAATGAAAATTAATCATCTCTAGATTGGTTATCAATGTGTAAATTGGTAGGAATGAATATTGATCGTCTTCAAATTGGTTATCAATGCGTAGATTAATAAGAATGTAAAACTGACCGTATTTGAATTGGTTACCGATGTGTAGTTCTGTAGGAATTAAAATTGATCGTCTTCGGATTAGTAACTGATGTGTAGATCGATAGAAATGAAAATTGATCATATTTAGATTGGTTACTACTGCGTAGATCGATTAGAATGAAAAAATTGATCATTTTTGGATTGGTTATCGGTGCATAGATCGTTATGAATGAAAATTGACCATCTCCGGATTGGTTACCGAAGTGTTTATCAGTAGAAATGAATATTGATCGTCTTTAGATTGGTTACCAATGTGTAGGTCGATAAGAATGTAAAACTGATGGTATTAGAATTGTTTACTGATGCGTAGTTCTATATGAATTAAAATTGATCGTCTTCGGATTGGTTACGGATGTGTTAATTTATAAGGATGTAAATAATGTTCTCCAAATTGGTTATCGATGCGTATATTGAAAAATGTGAAAATGACGACCATTTTTGCATTGGTCACTGATGTGTAGATTGACAATAATGAAAATGATTACCCTGGAATTGGCTACCGATGCATAGATTGACAAGAATGGAAATGATTACCACAAGTGTTGCATGCTAAAGGGTATAGGTTGTGGATGCTAATGAATATTGGGCTTAAAGAGCTAATGAAGATTCAGTTTAGGAGGATGCCAAAGAATAATGGACTTTGAGTTTTAGGTTTCAATAAAAACTTAACCTTTTTTTTGTCTTTGCCAATGAAGATTGATCTTTGTGTTTTAAGTTGCCAACGAAAATTGATCTTTGATGTTCCAATTAAGATTGAGCTTACTATTTGAGGTGCCATTGAAAATTGGACTTTGTGTTTGTCAATGGATATTGGGCTTTGAAGTGCCCATGAACATTGGACTTTGGATGCTAATTAAGACTGGGCTTCAAAGTTGAGTCCATGAACATTGGACATTGAGGTACCAGTGAAGATTGGGCTTAGTGTTTGAGTTGCCAATAAAAGTTGGACTTTGTTTGCCAATAATGAATATTGGAATTTTAAATGAACATTGAACTTTGATGTGTCAATGAAGATTGGGCTTAGCGTTTGAGCTACCAATGAAAATTGGACTTTTTGTTTACCAATAATGAATATTGGGCTTTGAAGTTCTAATGAGCATTGGACTTTGAGGTGCCAATGAACATTGGGCTTAGTAAGAGTATGTAAAGTGCATATGACTAAAAGATCATGAGATCTTTAAACACAAGTATGATACAAGGGGCATTGAACTGTGTCATGTTATGATGCTTGAGTGATGCATGCTTCATTGATGCAAGATACAAGAATTTATGATTCATGAATTTATCTAATTAATGATGCAAAAACCCAAGGAGCACACATGACCTTAGATTTTTTTTTTCACGGACATTGTTCATTTTTTAAGGGACGAGCGGCGTTGTGACCTTGTTTGTTGAGAAAAAAAAAAGTGTCCTATGTAAACTGAATTCATTAACTTGATTACTTCCTTGAAAAACTTTAATATATAAATTGATATTTGAACTCAAACTCAAGCAAAATCAAGTTCGTCGTGTTTATTTTTACTCGGTTGTTATGTCTTTTAAAATCTTGATAATTGTAGTCTACAACATTGATTGAGTGAGTGATGTCTTCTTGAGAAATAATGTAATCAATTGTAGTTTTTGACTATAATCATCGAATCATTTTCACCACCTTAGTCTTTTACTATTGACTAAAACACCTCAAAAGCAACTCTTTTTGATCAAAGGTGTTAGTTGAAGATTGCCAAAAAATTGTTAGCTCATGTCAATGAATCTTACATTCTTTCTCTTTTGAGTATTATTTAACTCAGCATGCATAACAGTAAAAGTAAAGTTGAATGGTAAATTAAGATGTACCTCGAAATAAGGACGATGTATTTGGTGGTACATGGAGACTCACGAGTCTTGAATATTAAAGTAATTGCTTCAATTAATGTGGGATGACATTGTTTTACTCTAGACTTTAACAAATAGTTGTCTTAATCTAAAGAAAGTGAGATTATCTAATTATGCTCCAGACGGTAAGGAAGGAGGGATTAAAAAGTGCTCAATCATGAAAATATGATGAAATACTGAATTAAATGGGAATACAATTCTGAAATCAATTTCAAAGAAGTGAAAAATGAAAGATGGATGTGTTACTCCATTTAAGTAGTGTATTCACGAAGTGGAATGTGGACAAACTATTCCATATTAACTACATGATACATGGATAGAGTAATCGATGAAAAGTTTCATTAATTTTGGACTTTAGGGTGGAATAAAGGACAAATAAAGATGCCCCTATGTTTGGATTTTATGGATATACAAAGGACTGTGCATATGTGATTTTAATGAATGGGGCAAAGATTACACCAAGTTTGGATTTTGGGAGGCACAATATTTGAACGAGACAAGGTTGGTGTTGTCCTAATTTTTAGAATATCAAGTGGAAATATTTCTCTTGTATTGTAGAGGATTTAAAGAGCGTAGATAGAATATATTTACATGATTGAATGGTGGGAGAATTGTCTTGGTTAATAACTAAATGTGTTAATTTTGGTCTATCATATGAAGAATTTTCCACATTAATAAGTAGGATAATTGTCATGTGTTTATGTATAGAGGATTTGATCACATTTATGTTCTGCATACTTTTTGTGTAAGTGTTCTCTTTCTTTGAAAGAATCTTAAGCGTGCAAGCGCTTAATTTTGTTTTTTAGCATATTGCAAATGAATTTGTCATTTTGTTTCAAAATAAAAAAAAAAATGAAAATCATGAGTTATCCATCATTGACTAAAATGAACTTTTTAGGCTTGTATTATGGGTAATGGTTAAGAGTTTACGAGAGAAATAATGAATGTGGTATGAATAATCATTCGATGTCAATAAAACAAATTATCATTTGGCTCTTGAAGCACTTTATGTGGTATAAATCTAGAAATTTGAAGACCCTCCTTTTTTCTTTTTGAATTTTCATTCCATACATTTTGATTAATCTTTCTGTTGTTGTTATTTTTTTTTCTTATATATTTTACACCATGATTAGTGCAAAAATGATAAAATATTGTACTCTAAGTTTCTTTTTTGTGTCCTTTATTGAAGATAAAAGAAAATAATGGAATGCATGAAAACATTATGATATAAATGTTTATTCATAAAATAATGTTTTATGAGTACGAGACTAATTAGTCTAGATATATTTTTTTGTTCAACGCAAATGAATCAACCAATATGTTTTATGAGTATGAATTTTTTTTTACCTTATTTCAAATGAAAATGAATGAACATTGTTTGTTTAATGCAAACTTTAGAGTCATTTTAGATTATGCACTAAATTTGTTTGGAACGAAAATGACATTTATTATTTGAAGAAAATATATGCATGCATGCTAATGTTATGCATGAAGAAGATAAAATAAGATATATGCAAATGCATAATGATGAGCATATTTTTTTGACTATGAGTCATCACTTAATCGTGTATTAGACATGATCATTCTTTAAGAGTGATCATTTTCTATGTGAAATGCAAGAATCAACATATGACAGTTTTTTTGAGATTATGTCCATAAGAGGAATTTTTTTTTACAATATTTATTTTGGTGATGCCAAAAAAATGCATAGAGAAATGCATGAATCCAAAAAGAATAATTTTTCTTTTAATCATGTAACAAAGTAGATGCTATTTTTATTTACCCTATTTCATGAAATGAAGTACAGATAAAATAAAAAATGCATGTGAAATATGAACATATGTTATTTCCCTAGGAAAGAAAATGTGGTTCATCCTTTTTGGAAAAGACATTTTTAATTGTATGTATCAATATATGATAAAAATGATTCTTCATGTTTTACACCAATTTCACATAAAATAGAGACTTTCAAACATAATGGTCTATTAGTCTTCTAATTGTGAACTTTCTAGTGGATGAGTTCTACAATCTTAAAAGTCATTGGTCTCTAGATTCATGTACTCGTATTGAAATAGCACTACAAATAGGAAGTACATTCAAGTTGAGTTGCCAACTGTCACGACCTAAAATTTCGAGTGTTTCTTAAATTTAATAGAATCGCCACCAAAATTTATTTTAACATTGGGAAATCCTTAAAAAAACATAAGAAAAAAATAGTAGGAAATGTATTAACACCCTACGATATTCGTTAAAATATGGTTATCTATAATTAATTGTGTATTTAGAATATAGAGGGAAAATAAACTTTTTATTGTTATGCTTGACAGAGTGCGATCTTGTTCCTATGTATCTCTTAGTGCGATGGAGAAATCAAAGTTACATAGTTCTTGAGTAGAAAGTGCAGATATGTTGATTGCTTCTAAAGATATACATTTGTGTTTGGTTTTTTGTTTGAATTTGGTTGAGAAAGTTTAAGATCGTTAAGCCTTCACAACTCGGATGCCTTAAACTGATGCTAACAAGATGTCGTATCTTAGTTAATCCTATTATATTTGTAAAAATATTATTTTAGCATTGAGATTACCAAATTGTCAGAACTCATGTGTTGTAAATATCTAACATTAATAAGATTTCACATCTCTATCAATCTTATTTTTCTAAAATAAATTTTATTTGATATATGTAAATATTAAAATTTGATGTTAAATATTAGGAAAATGTAGATATCACTATGAAATAAACACAAACAAATAAAGTTGACAAATAGTAGTTAAAAAAATTACATGGGGCTAGAGCCTCATCTAATAGGTAAATAAGTTAGAATTAGAATCAAACTTCTCAATTTGATAAAACAAAAAAAAACTAATATAATAATAGCCTTGGAAAATTAAAAGAAGATAGAGAGAAGGAAAGAAATAGAGAGAAGGTAATGAAAGAGATAGAGAGAAGGTACATGACTGCCCATAGGTGGTGGTTGAGGGTGCTTTGAGCGTTTTCCGACGACTGGTCTCGGCAAATGTTTGGTGGAGAAGGAGGATGAAGCCAGTGGTGCACAATTGACTAGGAGATATGTTCGCATTGAGGACGTTGAAGGTAGGGGTCGTAGGAATCTTCACAGTCGGTCGGAGATTGAGGTTTCAGCAGAAGTTATGTTCTCCTATCTTTATCTTTCATGGTCTATTTCCTTCCTCTCATGTGTACTATACTTTTGTTTGCATGTTTTGTTTTGATGAGGTAGTATAAAGTTATTTCGGATTGAAATGGTTGTTGCGGTGTATGGATGAGTGTGGATTGGAAGAAGATAAGCTTGCTATTTCACTTCTACCTTTTTTATTTGTTACCTCGTTTTTTGCTTTTA